>NC_091227.1:25194477-25319477 GCF_040958095.1 Procambarus clarkii
GTGGTGTTGAGCGCGGAACCAGACTGGAAACTGGTCCTCGAGGCCAGTACACGCTGTCCTCACCAGGTGTCGTCGTCCGTTTGGCGGGGGTTTCGGGAGCTGTCCCACAGATGGCGTGTTTGTCACTGCTCCAGGCTCGGACGCTGGATCCGGGTTCGTAACACCTCCCCACCAAAAAGAATTTGGTTTGGGGTTCTATAAAAAAGAAACACAAACCAAATTAGTACGACGACACAACTCCAAATGGACACACATACTTTATAATCTGGGATGGCGAGGCTGTCTCGTCTACTGAATTGTACTAAAGAAAATCCCTGGCACAAAGGGACCTTGAAAATGGCAGGCGATGACCTGCCTGACATAATCTTCCACACCTCCTCTGCGATGGCAAACAGGGACATCATCTCACACCTCTCGAGTAAGGATCCGTGTAGACTCGATCTGGGGTGACTCGACACTTCCCTATGTCGTGGGACCGATGATGGCTGACCACAGACGGCATTTCTGGTGCCGGTCCGATGGTCCTTCAGGGAGACAGGAACCTGGAATACAGGGGTCTGATAATTCAGAGTGATAGCGACAGCGGGTAAAACAGTACTTACAGCATACTCTACTAGGTCCACACCTAGTCCCAACGGGGCTGTTCGTACGTCGCAGATGGCATTCGCTCTGCCACCGTCAGGTCGACCAACGTTCCGCATAACGCTGTGTTGAGGCTCGGCAATCACGTGGGGGGTGTCAACCTGTCGGAAAAAGTCACTCATATTATCACATGTCGTACCTCCTGTATCAACCATCACCTTCCAGGTCCCTTCGTCAACTGCAACACCTGCAGTACAAATCTCCAATCCCTGGGACCTCTTCACGATGTTCATGGGAGCCATCATTCGTCGGGTCGTCCACTGATCCTTACTGAGAACACTGGGCACACATATGAGCATTAAACAAAATATCGCTAAGAAACATGGGGCCAATTGAGGGATAAGCTTCCTGAACTTGTCATGTCCATAGCCGGCACCATCCACTAGCCTGGCTTGGACAGAAGAGGGCACTAGACCTTTCGAACACACCTCACATACCTCTGACGTCTGGGGAATCTCTGGCTGGTTCAATACACGCTGTACCTTGCCATACCGCAAGTACACATCCGCCTTCGCTCCAGACTCGTTGGTATCCGTGGGTGCCTGCACACAAGGCCTCTCTTCTTGCTCAGGTACCTCTGCCTTCTTAACCTCATGTTCCTCGTCGAGAGAAGAATTAGAAGTCTCTGCTAGAATATCGTCGATCTGCGGGTGAGAGGAAGGATTAAACACACTCCAATCCGGGTCTGTCTTTACCTGGACATTACCATTGCCTGTAGACACCTCAGCCTTTGATGTTCCGGTAGACTCGTCCGCAACCTTGGGAAGATTGATGCTCCAATCTGTCACCAAGTCGTTGGCTAGTACCACGTCAATCCCAGCCACAGGGAGGGTATCGACTACTGCCAACTCACATGTGCCGCTGAAATAAGGCGAGTCAAGATGTACTGGCACTAAGGGGGCGATATACTGCGTTCTCGGAAACCCAACCAGGACAACCTGTCGTCTCCCGTCCACACTTACTCCCTCGGGTAACGAGCTCTTCACAATCAGGGACTGGGCTGCTCCACTATCTCTGAGCACTACAATTGATCTACCAGTATGATCACTCGTTACATACCCGGTTGAAGTGTGAGGGGCCAACAAACTTGGTCCTTCCTGCGTCGTCGTAGACTGGTTTCCTACTGGTGATGTAACACAGTTCATCAACATCACCTCCCTTCGTGCGCTGCCACCTCTTCTGCCTCGGCACCTAGCAGCTATGTGCCCCTTCTGCCCACAAGTCCAGCACACCATGTTCCTCCTCGGACTACGGTGTTTTGGACTACTAGGACTTGTTCTTCGCGGGCTACCTGGGGGCGTCTTCTTAGCACTTTGTGGGACGGGTCTTTCTTCTTCTTCGTCGTGAGGTCTGTCAAACCGGCGCTGGTAATTCCTCGGGACGTACTTAGCAGACGGCCTATGAGTCAGGATATACTCTTCAGCCATGGTGGCTGCTGCACTGAAGGTCTCCACCTGCTGCTCTTCTAAGTATGTCTTGAGGTCTCCAGACAAACAATCCTTGAAGTCCTCGAGCAGAATCAGCTGTTCGAGGTCTTCCCTGGTCTCCACCTTCTGAGAGGCACACCATTCCTGGAAAAGTCGCTCCTTGATTGTAGCGAATTCGGTGAAAGTGTGCTCTGAGGTCTTCTTCAGGTTTCTGAACTTTTGCCTATATGCCTCAGGTACCAATTGGTACGCCATGAGCACCACTTTCTTCACCTTGTCGTAATCGCTGGAGTCGTCAAGGGATAACGTAGAGTAGGCGATTTGGGCCTTCCCAGTCAAGACTGACTGTATCATGATGGCCCAATTCTCCCTTGGCCACTCCAAAGAGGCAGCGACTTTCTCGAAGGCTGCAAAGAACTTTGACACTTCCTTCTCATGGAATTTGGGGACCATTTTGATGTTTCTTACCGGATCGAAACCACTGGTGTCCGTCGTTTGCCTCCGCCCACCTAACCGCAATACTTCTAGTTCATGTTGTCTCTCCTTTTCCTCTCTGTCCTGTCGTTCTTGCCTGTCTCGTTCTTCTCTCTCTCTTTCTCGTTCTTCTCTTCTTTCTTCTCTTTCTCTCTCTTCTCTCTCGTTTCTCTTCTCTTTCTAATTCTAAACGCCTCATCGCCAATTCTTTTTCTATCATCTCCATTTCTTTATCTTGTCTCTCTCGTTCCATTTCTAATTTCTTCCATTCTATTTCACGATTGATCTCTAGGGCACGCATTTTGACTGTTAGGAAGCTGATATTAAGCTCGCCTGCATCACTGTCAACGTCGCTGCCCTTATCTTCTTTTTCCGTGGAAGCTATGTCTGCACTTTCCTTTGTACTAGGAGTTTCGCCTTCCTGTTTCTCTTCTGCCTTCAGGTGCCGGTGTACCTTGGACAAGATCTCCACACAGGAATCACTGGCACGGATCTTGATCTCCAGGTAGGCGCTCACTAGTACAAGCTCTGGTTTACTCAGATATTTTAATCTGGCAAGACAATCTTCTCTGTTCAGAAAAGCCTGAACCTCGTCCAGATCATCGATGGTAGCTTTGTCTGCCATTGTCACAGATGGAACACTTAGCACTTAACACACTGCTTACACGTTAGCACTTAACACACCGAGCACTGTTCTACGCCAATATTGCACTTTATCGCACCAAACACTGCACTTGCCAATATTGCACGTAATCACTTCGGGCACCACACTACCCAATATTGCACTGAGTCCAAGCGAACACTTCGCTCTACAATATTGCACTAAATCACTGAGCACCGCACTAGTCAATATTGCACTTAATCGCTTAATCACAGCGAGCACCGCACGCACCATATCGCACTTAGTCACTGAGCACCGCACAGGACGTATAACGTCACAATCGTCACACAGGGGGAATTATATACAGGGATTACGCCACTTCACCACCCCTGTCAAACATACTTAACAAGGGGACGGATCCCGCTGGGGATGCCAATTATGTTACGGCCCTCTCGGGACGCAACGGGGTTCTCACTCTGATGTTGTTAGAGGAAGATATATGTATCCGTTCCCAAGCCAGTAGTGGCTATCAAGGGATGAGATCCGTGACGCAAGTAACTTAAAAGGGAGTAGGGAAAGAAAGTTAAGAACTTAATATTATAATTAGTACCATCACCATTTAAATATATAAAATAAAAGAGTGCACAAGGGGGAGGGGTAGTAACACTTAACAAGGGGATTAATCCTTCATCGTGGTCTTCTGCTGAAGACGCTGGTGCCACACCACTTGGTGCTGAGTCCTTGGTGCTTTCTTCGTGGCCTCAAGACGTGTCCTCTGAGAATGCCGAGCCTACCCTGGCCACAGGTCAGCCAAAACACAGGTCCACTGGGGGCACCGTCGTGGAGGCCGTCAACCACACGTCCAGCTGGTCTGCTGGCAGGTACTGAGCCACCAAGGCTGGTACGGCCACTCCACGAACGATAAAAGGGGTACGCCCTAGACAGGAGTCTCGTGTGATATTACAAATCACCCTCCTGTCCTCAATACCCCAGTGGATTATCGTCTCCAACAGTCGGTCCCGGGTAAATCCTTTCACTGCCACTCCACTGGCAGGCTAACACACCACAGTGTTCTTCCGGGGGGACGACGTCACAACAGCTGCAGCAAACTTCACCGTATGGAGACTGGCTGCCTCGGGTAGACTGACTCCACTTCCATCACAGTGGTCCCAGGTCGGCTCTGTAAGCAGACACGTCATCAATAACTGGGACACTAATACACTTCACTCACGGGCTTGGGCACAAACACCTGACGTATCCAGCCCATAGATGGCGCTGTCGTCGGAGCACCACCTCACCAGAGGTCAGGAGCGGCGGTGTTGAGCGCGGAACCAGACTGGAAACTGGTCCTCGAGGCCAGTACACGCTGTCCTCACCAGGTGTCGTCGTCCGTTTGGCGGGGGTTTCGGGAGCTGACCCACAGATGGCGTGTTTGTCACTGCTCCAGGCTCGGACGCTGGATCCGGGTTCGTAACAGAAGGATCCAACAGGCAAGAATGGAATAGCAAGGATAGAGACTCAGTACATGGCCTACTGAAGGGGTTACGGATGGAAGGGACTGAACAAAACATTGAGAAGGTTTTCAGGTTGGGCTGGTACAAGGACAGAAACCGACTTGTAAAGGTGTTGTTTACAAACGAAACCACGAAGGACGATATTCTCGAAAGGAAGAGTCGTCTGCAGCATGTGGAAGGATACAAAAAAGTATTCCTGCAGAGGGACAGGACGAAGGAGGAGAGAGCCAGGGCAGCAGAGGTAAGGAGGAAGCGCAGGGGGAGAGGAGCAAACCAGGAAATCACAGCCCCCAACACAACAGTCACAGAGACAAGAGCGGAACCCAAAACCAGCATCCCAGCAACACCAGAGGGAAGGGCAACACCACCACCCCCCCCCTCTGCATAGAAACCCTCCCTTCCCCTCACCCTACCTGCCCCCACCCAACCCTCCCTCCCTCCCCACCCCATTCTGACCCTGTCACCCCTTCCCCATACCCATCATGTCCCCCCCTCCCACCTTTAACCCTCCCCCCCAGTCCCCTCTCCCCCTTCATCCCATACCCTCCCCATCCCTCCTCCCCCCCTCACCCCGTATTCTCCATGTCCCCCCTATCTCCTTAACCCACACCCTACCTGTCCCCCCTTCCCTTAAACCCCCACCCCCACCCCAAAATCCTCTGAGACCCTGCAAACCACCTCACAGATCTTCTCACCCACAGAAAAGCTTCCCACACCAGTAGAATGCTCGCCAAGAAAGGGACAAGAAAATGAACAGAAGAAAGTGAGCTTCAAGGCGATGTACACTAACATAGATGGGATTACAAATAAAACAAGTGAACTCGGAGAATGGGCACTAGAAGAAAACCCAGACATAATAGCACTCACAGAAACAAACCTAACGAAAACCATAACAAACACAGTGTTTCCACAGGGCTACTATGTAGTGAGGAACGAGAGAGAAGGGAGAGGAGGTGGTGGTGGTGTAGCTTTGCTACTAAGAGAAGGTTGGAGTTTCGAAGAGATGGTAATTCAGAACTGTGAAGGTTTCAGTGACTACATATCAGGCACTATAGCAACTGGAGGACAGAAAATTATAGTAGTAGTGATATATAACCCCCCACCAAATGACAGAAGACCCCAGACAGGAATATGATAAACACCTGGCCACCATCAATATAATAGAGAGAGCAGCTTCTGTGGCTAGCAGGAACGGATCCAGACTACTAATCATTGGGGGACTTCAACCATGGGAAGATAGATTGGGGGAACAAAGACCCACATGGAGGCCCCCGACATATGGAGAGCTAAGCTGCTGGATGTGGCAACAAGAAACTTTCTAAGTCAACACGTCAAGGGACCGACAAGAATGAGAGGAGGGGATGAACCAGCCTTGCTTGATCTGATATTTACCCTAAATGAGTCGGATATAAGGGAAGTTAAGTTGGAAGCCCCCATGGGAATAAGTGATCATAGTGTATTGAGCTTTGAGTATTTGGTTGAGCTTGGAATTATCACCCCCAAAAAAGAACTGGGAAACAAAGGGTTGGCATACCGAAAGGGAAACTATGAGGAGATGAATAAATACCTATGGGATATACACTGGGACACAGAACTCGGAACCAAGTCCGTACAAGACATGATGGACTATGTCACCCAAAAATGTCAGGAGGCTGTAAGCAGGTTTGTCCCAGCCCGACAGGAAAAAACAGAAGCAAAGGAAGAATCCGTGGTTTAATAGGGAATGTATGAAAGCAAAGGAGCTGAACAAAAGGACATGGAGGAACTTCCGTAATAACAGAACACCAGAAAGTAGAGATACCAGAGAACCAGGAACGAGTATGTTAGTGTGAGAAGAGAAGCTGAGAAAAGTATGAAAATGATATAGCTAATAATGCCAAGACTGAACCAAAACTACTACACAGTCACAGCAGGAGGAAGAAAACAGTGAAGGAACAGGTGATGAAACTTAGGGTGGGCGAGGACAGGTACACAGGGAATGACAAAGAGGTGTGTGAAGAACTCAACAAAAGGTTCCAGGAGGTCTTTACAATAGAACAGGGAAAAGTCACGGCGCTAGGAGAGGTGGCAGCAAACCATGTGACCTTGGATAGGTTCGAAATTACAAGAGATGAGGTCAAGAAGCACCTATTGGAGCTGGATGTGAGAAAATCTGTTGGGCCGGATGGAATCTCACCATGGGTATTGAAAGAGTGTGCAGGAGCACTTTGCTTGCCACTCTCCATAGTGTATAGTAGGTCACTGGAAACGGGAGGTCAACCAGAAATATGGAAGACTGCTAATGTAGTATCAATATACAAAAATGGTGACAGACAAGAGGAACTGAACTACAGGCCAGTGTCCTTAACTTGTATACCATGCCAGGTGATGGAGAAGATTGTGAGAAAAAATCTGGTAACACATCTGGAGAGAAGAGACTTCGTGACAACCCATCAACATGGGTTCAGGGAGGGTAAATCTTGCCTTACAGGCTTGATAGAATTCTACGATCAGGTGACAAAGATTAAGCAAGAAAGAGAAGGATGGGCGAATTGCATTTTTTTTGGACTGTCAGAAAGCCTTTGACACAGTACCCCATAAAAGGTTGATGCATAAGCTGGAGAAACAAGCAGGAGTAACTGGTAGGGCGTTCCAGTGGATAAGGGAGTACCTAAGCAAAAGGAAGCAGAGAGTTACAGTGAGGGTTAAAACCTCAGAATGGCATGAAGTCACCAGTGGAGTCCCACAGGGCTCTGTACTTGGACCTATCCTGTTTCTGATATACGTAAATGATCTCCCAGAGGGTATAGAGTCATTCCTCTCAATGTTTGCTGACGACGCCAAAATTATGAGAAGGATTAAGACAGAGGAAGACAGCTTGAGGCTTCAAGAAGACCTGGACAAGCTGCAGGAATGGTCAAACAAATGGCTGTTAGAGTTTAACCCAAGCAAATGTAATGCAATGTAATGAAGATAGAGGTAGGAAGCAGGAGACCAGATACAAGGTATCATTTGGGAGATGAAATACTTCAAGAGTCCGAGAGAGAGAAACACCTGGGGGTTGATATCATGCCAGACCTGTCCCCTGAAGCTCATATCAAGAGGATAACATCAGCAGCATATGCCAGGTTGGCTAACATAAGAACGGCCTTTAGAAACTTGTGTAAGGAATCTTTCAGAACATTATGTACCACGTATGTCAGACCAATCCTGGAGTATGCGGCTCCAGCATGGAGACCATATCGAGTCAAGAAAAAAACTAAACTGGAAAAGGTTCAAAGATTTGCCACCAGACTATACCCGAGCTGAGAGGTATGAGCTACGAGGAGAGACTACGGGAATTAAACCTCACTTCGTTGGAAGACAGAAGAGTTAGGGGGGACATGATCACCACATTCAAGATTCAAGGGAATCGACAGGGTTGATAAAGACAGGCTATTTAACACAAGGGGCACACGCACTACGGGACACAGGTGGAAACTGAGTGCCCAAATGAGCCACAGAGATATTAGAAAGAACTTTTTTAGTGTCAGAGTGGTTGACAAATGGAATGCATTAGGAAGTAATGTGGTGGAGGCTAACTCCAGACACAGTTTCAAGTGTAGATATGATAGAGCCCAATAGGCTCAGGAACCTGTACACCTGTTGATTGACGGTTGAGAGGCGGGACCAAAGAGCCAAAGCTCAATCCCCACAAACACAACTAGGTGAGTACACACACACACACTCCCCCACACTCCCACACACACACGCACTCTCCTACACACACACACACACACCCACTTTCCTACACACACACACACACAGGGGCCTCGTAGCCTGGTGGATAGCGCGCAGGATTCGTAATTCTGTGGCGCGGGTTCGATTCCCGCACGAGGCATAAACAAATGGGCAAAGTTTCTTTCACCCTGAATGCCCCTGTTACCTAGCAGTAAATAGGTACCTGGGAGTTAGTCAGCTGTCACGGGCTGCTTCCTGGGGGTGTGTGTGTGTGGTGTGGGAAAAAAAAAAGTAGTTAGTAAACAGTTGATTGACAGTTGAGAGGCGGGCCGAAAGAGCAAAGCTCAACCCCCGTAAAAACACAACTAGTAAACACACACACACACACTCTCCCACACACACACACACACACACACACACACACTCTCCCACACACAAACACCCACACACAAAATGAATTGTGTTCATTGTGAGAACACAATGATATGAAATTCCAGGAAGTCTTCACATTAGAGCAAGGAGAAGTTCCAGAGGTAAGAGAAGGGATAATTAACCAGGCACCACTAGAAGAATTTGAGATTACCAGTAGAGTTGTATGGAAGCTTTTGCTAGAGTTGAATGTGACAAAAGCTATAGGCTCGGATGGAATATCACCATGGATACTAAAGGAAGGAGCAGAAGCACTGTGCCTGTCACTCTCCATGGTGCATAAAAAATCACTGGTAACAGGTGAACTGCCAGAAATTTGGAAGGTGGCAAACATAGTCCCGATATACAAGAAGGGGGATAGACAGGAGGCACTGAACTACAGGCCAGTGTCCCTAACCTGCATACCAAGCAAGCTAATGGAGAAAATTGTGCAAAAAAAAAAAAAAAAAACTAGTTGAACATCAGGAGCGAAGGAACTTTGTGTCACAACACACAGATCCATGGATGCCATGGTTTCACAAACAAAGTTGCCATGGTTCCAGGGATGGCAAGTAATGCCTCACAGGATCAATTGAATTCTACGATCAGGCAACAAGAATCAGACAAGAAAGAGAGGCGTGGGCAGACTGCATATTTTAGGATTGCCAGAAAGCCTTTGACACAGTGGGAGTATCTAAGTAACAGAAGGCAGCGAATCACTCTGCGGGGTGAGGTCTCAAATTGGCGAGACGTCACTAGTGGGGTCCCGCAGGCTTCAGTCCTTGGACCCATAGTGTTTCTTATATATGTAAACACTCTTCCAGATGGTATAGAATCATTCCTCTCATTGTTTGTGGACGATGCAAAAATTATGAGGATTAAGACGGAGGAAGACAGTATGAGACTACAAGATGACCTAGACAGACTGCATGAATGGTCCAACAAATGGCTACTAAAGTTCAAGGTAAATGTAAAAAGGACGTAAATGTAAATGAGGTAAATGTAAAAAAATAGGACAAAAGGTAATTAAACTAGGCAGTGTAAGCAGGAGGCCAGACACAGGTTACAGGATGGGAGATGAAGTCCTTCATGAAACAGACAGAGAGAAGGATCTAGGAGTTGATATCACACCAAACCTGTCTCCTGAAGCCCACATCAAAAGAATAACATCTGCAGTGTATGCGAGGCTGGCTAACATCAAAACTGCTGTCAGGGACCTGTGTAAGGAATCATTCAGAACCTTGTATACCACATATGTAAGACCAATCCTGGAGTATGCGGCCCCAGCATGGAGCTCGTACCTTGTCAAGCCCAAGGCGAAGCTAGAAAAAGTTCAGAGATATGCCACTAGACTCGTCTCAGAACTAAGAGGCATGAGCTACGAAGAAAGGCTGCGAGAAATGCACCTCACGACACTAGAAGACAGAAGGTAAGGGGAGACATGATCACTACCTACAAAATTCTCACGAGGAATTAACAGGGTAGATAAAGATAAACTGTTTAACACAGGTGGTACGCGAACAAGGGGACACAGGTGGAAACCGAGTACCCAAATGAGCCACAGGGACGTTAGAAAGAACTTTTTCAGTGTCAGAATAGTTAACAGATGGAATGCATTAGGCAGTGATGTGGTGGAGGCTGACTCCATACACATTTTCAAATACCGATATGATAGAGCCCAGTAGGCTCAGGAATCTGTACATCAGTTGATTGACAGTTGAGAGGCGTGACCAAAGAGCCATAGCTCAACCCCCACAAGCACAATTAGGTGAGTACACAATCTCTCACACACACACACGCACACACACTCCCACACACACTCCCCCCCCCCCCCACACACACACACACACACACACACACACACAAACCAGCCTACCGCCAACCTCACCCCTGGGACTGACCTTCCGTCCATCACCCACCTGATAACCCTCCTTCCTCTCTACCCTGCCGTTCTCCTCCGTTTTGCCTATCTCCCTCCCTCCCCCTCATTCCCTCTCTCCCCCTCATTCCCTCTCTCTCCCTCCACCAGTTAACCCCACCCCCACCGTGCCACCCCCACAAACACACTCACGCACGCACGCATGCACACATACACACACGTGGTATGGCCAACGGCCATACCACGTTGAGAACACCGCTTCTCGTCCGATCAGCGAAGTTAAGCAACGTTGGGTTTGGTTAGTACTTGGATGGGTGACCGCCTGGGAACACCAAATGCTGTTGGCAATAATGTTCATTAGGAAGTGATGTGGTGGAGGCTGACTCCATACACAGTTTCAAGTGTAGATATGACAGAGCCCGATAGGCTCAGGAATCTGTACACCTGTTGATTGACGGTTGAGAGGCGGGACCAAAGAGCCAGAGCTCAACCCCCGCAAACACAACTAGGTGAGTACAACTAGGTGAGTACACACACACACACACACACACACACACACACACACACACACACACACACACACACAGACACACACACACACACACACACACACACACACACACAGGTCAAGCGGGATGGTAAGACAACAGAACAAAGCTGGAGGAGAGGGACTAGACGAGTCACACATGGAGATGACTGGTAAGGCATGAAAAGAAGTCAGTGGGGAATTGAAGGACCTGAGGGAAACTAAACGTAAGCTGCAGATAGAACTAAGTGCAGCACAAGAGGAGATAAAAAAGCCTAAAATTAGGCCCCCCTCAGACTCTGGCCCAGGCAACCAGCCCCTAGGCACCAGGAGATGTAGCAATGGCAGGGACCCCTACAATTAGTCCAACCTTTGCTGAAATACTGAAGAGCCCAGATGCTATGAGCACAGTCAAGTTAGTTGTAATGAAAGCAGTAACCTCACAGGAGGCAGCTAGATGCACAAGCCAGCAAATGGAAAGGAAAAGAGCTGTAGTAGTGGTAGGTGTCAAGGAACAAAAGGGTTCCACAAGGGAGGAATCGAGGACTAAAGACAAAGCTGCAGTGGCAGAGATATTAAAGGAGATAGGAATGGAAGGGGCTGAATGAGACATAGAACAGTTTTTCTGGATTGGCCAGTACAACAGAGACAAAAAGAGATTGATCAAGGTAGTATTCAAGAGCGAGGTCATCAAAGAGGACATCCTAGTAAAGAAGAGCAAACTGAGGTATGCAAGGAACTACAAAGAGGTATATGTTCAGAGGGACATGACCAGGGACGAGATAGTAAGGGCAGCAGATGTAAGGAAAAGGCGCAGGGAGAGGGAAGGGAGCCAGAGGACCTCAGCCTCCAACTCAGCAATCCCAGAGGGAAGTGGGGAACCCCAATCCAGCAACTCAGGAACCCCAGGGGGGAATGCAACACCCCTGCCCACCACCCAATAGGACCCCCCCCCCTCTATCCCCCAGCACAAACCCTTCCTTGCCCTTGCACAATGCCCATCATAAAACCCAAATCCTCCCTCTCCCCTTACCCCAAGTATCCCCTGCTTTCCCAGCCCTTGGTGTTCTTCCTGCCCCAAGCAGGCCCAGGCGAGACCTAAGTTGTCCATTCCCCACTGCACCTCCCCCCAAACCCGTCAACTACACCACAGGAAGGCGTGCCCTCTCCCCAAGCAATCCCTGCCCTCTCACCCTTGGACTTCTTCCTGCCCCAAGCAGGCCTCAGGAAGACCTAAGCCCTCCATCCCCCACTCCACCATTCCCTGAACCCCTGGCAACTACCTCACAGGAGGATGAGCCTACCCAAGTAGCAATGACTAGGGAACGACTTCCTACACTTGTGGAGAGTGAGGGTGAAATTGGATATAAGAAAGTGAGCTTCAAGGTAATGTACTCAAACATTGATGGGATTACCAATAAAGCAAGTGAACTGGCAGAAAGGGCGCAAGAAGAAAACCCTGATGCAATAGGACTCACGGAAACAAAATTGTCAGGAGTCATAACAGATGCTGTGTTTCCAAAGGACTACTATATAGTAAGGAAAGAGAGGGAAGGGAGAGGAGGTGGAGGAGTGGCCCTGCTGATAAGGAAGGACCGGAGTTTTGATGAGATGGAAATTCCGGACTGTGACTGATTCAGAGATTACATAACAGGAACTATAACAATGGGTGGACCTAAGATAATAGTGGCAGTCATTTACAACCCTCCCCTTAATGACAGAAGACCTAGCCAGGAGTTTGATAGGAACAACATGGCAACCATAAATATAATAGAGAGCAGCTTCAGTTGCCTGCAGGAATGGCTTAAGACTCTTAATCATGGGCGATTTCAACCATGGAAAGCTAGACTGGGAGAATGGGGACCCACATGGTAGTGCAGATACGTGGAGAGCTAAACTCTTGGAAGTGGCAACAAGGAACTTTCTGAGCCAGTATGTCAAGGAACCCACAAGAGTGAGAGGCAACGATGAACCAGCTAGACCCGACTTGATATTCACCCTGAATGAGTCAGAAATAAGGGAAGTCAAAGTTGAAGCCCACATAGGAATGAGTGACTACAGTGTACTGATTTTTGAGTACTTGGTGGAGGTAGGGATAACTTATCCAAGGATGGGATCGGAGGGAAAGAGACTAAATTACCGAAGAGAAAAATATGATGAGATCAGGAACTTCCTCAGGGGAATACCATGGGAAACATAACTTAGACAAGAATGTGCAGGTCATGACGGATTTTGTCACCCAGAAGTGCCAGAAAGCTGCAGACAGGTTTATCCCCGTCCAAAAGGAGAAAAAACGAAAAACAGAAAAACCCATGGTTCAACCAGGAATGCAAGGTAGCAAAGTAACTGAGTAAAAGAACATGGACAATCTACAGAAATAACAGAACACCGGAGAGCAGGGAGAGGTACCAGAGGGCCAGAAATGAGTACTTCAGAGTGAGGAGGGAAGCAGAGAGACAGTTTGAAAATGACATAGCGAGTAAAGCCAAGACCCAACCAAAGCTGCTCCACAGCCACATCAGGGGGAAAACAGCAGTGAAGGAACAAGTGATGAAACAGAGAAACGGGGAGAACAGATACACGGAGAATGACAAGGTGGTGTGTGAAGAACTCAACAAGAGATTCCAGGAGGTCTTCACAATAGAACAAGGAGAAGCCCCTGCACTAAATGAGGAGGCGGCAAACCAAGCAACCCTGGAGGAATTTGACCTCACCAGTGATGAGGTCAAAAGGTGTCTGCTGGAGCTGGATGTGACAAAAACTGTTGGGCCTGACAATCTCACCATGGATACTAAAGGAAGGTGCAGAAGCACTAAGTGTGCCACTCTCTATGGTGTATAACAGGTCACTGGAAACAGGAGACTTACCAGGAAGTTGGAAGACAGCTAACATAGTCCCAATATACAAGAAGGGTGACAGGCAAGAGGCATTGAACTACAGGTCAGTTTCCCTAAATTGTATACCATGCAAGGTGATGGAGAAGATCGTGAGGAAAAGGCTCGTAGAGCATCTGGAGGGGAAATAACTTTGTAACACACCACCAACATGGGTTCAGGGATGGTAAATCGTGCCTCACAGGTTTAATAGAATTCTATGACCAGCCAACAAACATTAGGCAAGAAAGAGAAGGGTGGGCCGACTGCATTTTCCTGGACTGCCAAAAGTCTTTGACACAGTGCCCCATAAAAGGCTGTTAAAAAAGTTGGAGCATCAGGCAGGAGTAAAAGGTAAGGTGCTCCAGTGGATAAGGGAGTACTTAAGCAACAGGAAACAGCGAGTAACGGTGAGGAGGGGAGACATCAGAGTGGCGAGATGTCACCAGCGGAGTCCCACAGGGCTCAGTACTTGGACCCATCCTGTTTCTAATATATGTAAACGATCTTCCAGAGGGTATAGACTCGTTCCTCTCAATGTCTGCTGATGATGCAAAAATTACAAGAAGAATCAAGACGGATGAAGATAGACAGAGACTACAGGATGACCTGGACAAACTGAAGGAATGGTCTAGAAAATGGCTAGTAAATTTTAACTCAGGAAAGTGTAAGATAATGAAATTAGGCAAAGGGAGCAGGAGGCTGAACACAAGGTATCATTTGGGAGGTGAAATCCTGCAGGAGTCAAATGGCGAGAAAGATCTGGGGGTTGATATCACACCGAACCTGTCCCCAGAGGCCCACATCAAAAGGATATCATCAACGGCATATGCTAAACTGGCCAACATAAGAACTGCCTTTAGAAACTTGTGTAAGGAATCGTTCAGGACCCTGAATACCACTTATGTCAGACCAATCCTTGAGTATGCAGCTCCAGCCTGGAGTCCATACCTAGTTAAACACAAGACAAAGTAAGAAAAGATCCAGCGGTATGCCACCAGGCTCGTCCCGGAACTGAGAGGAATGAGCTACAAGGAAAGGCTAAAGGAGCTGAACCTCACATCCCTGGAAAACAGAAGAGTAAGTGGAGATATGATAACCACCTACAAAATTCTCAGGGGAATTGACAGGGTAGACAAAGACAAACTCTTCAGCACGGGAGGGACACGAACAAGGGGACACAGGTGGACACGAACTTAGTACCCAGATGAGCCACAGAGACGTTAGAAAGATTTTTTTTTAGTGTCAGTAGTTAATAAATGGAAGGCATTAGGCAGTGATGTGGTGCAGGCTGACTCCATACACAGTTTCAAATGTAGATATGATAGAGCCCAGTAGGCTAAGGAATATGTACACCAGTTGATTCACAGTCGAGAGGCGGGACGAAAGAGCCAAAGCTCAACCCCCGCAAGCACAATTAGGTGAGTACACACACACTCCCCCCCACACACCCTGTGTGTGTGAGTGGGGAACCCTCCACGAGCAGCTCAACAGACATAGTGAGAGTAGCACCACCCCCATCCGCCACCCAATAGATGTCCTACATGCCCCAACCCCTGGTGCCCAAGGTGCCCACCTAAGGCACCCTCCCCCCCTTCCCCAGGATCTCCCTTCTCCCCCCCCCTCCCCAAGTCCTCCTTAATATCCCATGCCCTCCCTTCTCCTCCACCCCCTATACCCTCTAGTATCCCCCACTCCCCTGAGCCCTCCCTTCTCCCCCACTCCCCTAAGACCTCCCTTCTTCATCCCCCCCTCAACACTCCCTTTCCCCAAACCTCCCCCCACCTCAAGTCCTCTTTCCTCTTCTGCCCCCCTAAGCCCCAATTCCCTCCCTCCTCCCACATCCCCAAGTCACCCCCTCTCACCTGCCCCCCCCCCTCAAGCCCTCCCTCCTCCCATATCCCCAAGCCACCCCCTCTCACCAGCGCCCCAAGCCTCCCCCGCCTCCACACCCCCCCAAGCTCTCTTTTCTCCCCTACCCCCCAAAGCCCTCCCTCCTACACCACCCTCACAGTACAGATCCGCCCAGCCCCTGCACATCCCAGATCTCTCAGGTTCCCCTTCAAAAGCCCTCCCATCCCGGTCCCTCCCTGCTTCAGGGGGGAAGCAATAGGATCTGAGAATGGACAGAAGAGTCAGTTTCAGGGTGATGTACTCGAACATAGTTGGCATCACAAGCAAGGCAAGTGAACTAAGGAAAAGCACACAAGTAAACCCCAGGTGTAATTGGACCCACAGAAACAAAACTCTCAGGAATCATAACGAATGCAGTGTTTCCCCAGGACTACACTCTAATAAGGAAAGGGAGGAAAGGAAAGAAGGGAAGAAGGTCGAGTGGCCCTACTAATGAGAAAGGAACAGAGTTTCAAGGAGATGATTATCCTAGGCTACGAGTGATTCAGAGACTACATAACAGGCACCATGACAATGGGAGGACCAAAAGAAATAGTAGCAGTGATATATAACCCTCCACCAAATGACACATGACCCAGGCAAGAGTATGACATCATCATCATGGCAGTTAACACTATAATTGTGAGGGCAGCCTCTGCTGCTTGTAGGAATATATCCCATCTGCTCATTATGAGGGACTTCAATCACAGAAAGATAGACTGGGATAAGAAGGAACCGCATGGTGGTGAGGGTATATGGAGAGCCAAACTAATGGAGGTGGTGACAAGAAACTTCTTACGCCAGCATGTCAGGGAACCCACAAGGATGAGAGGAAATGATGAACCAGTGAGACTCGACCTCGTCTTCACTCTGAACGACTCCGGCGCTTTCGAGGCCCAGATAGAAATGAACCACCACAGTGTACTGGTGTTAGAGTATCTAACTGAAGAAGGGTTATTGAACTCGAGGAGGGGTACTGAAAACAATAGGATGGCATTCCAAAAGGGGAACTATGAGGTGATAGGAAAATTCCTATCATGATAACAAGGGAAACAGAGCTAAAGGAAAGACGGTCCAAGACATGATGGATTACATCACGCAGAAGTGTAAGGAGGCAGCAGACAAGTTTGTCCCGGTCCAAAAGGAAAACAATGAAATGAGGATGAGAAACTCGTGGTTTAATCAGAGATGTAGGCTAGCTAAGCAGTAAAGTAAAAGGGCGTGGAGAAACTATAGGAATAACAGGACACTGGAGAGCAGAGAAAGATACCAGAATGCCAGGAATGAATATGTCACATTGAGAAGAGAGGCAAAAGGGCAATACAAAAATGACATTGAAAGCAAGACAAAGACTCAACCTAAATTGCTGCACAACCAAATCAGGAGGAAAAACAACAGTAAAGGAACAGGTTATGAAATTAAGGATAGAGGGCAGATGGATTCCCTATAAACGACAAGGAAGTGTTTGAGGAACTCAATAAGAAATTCCAGGAAGTCTTCATATTAGAGGAAGGAGAAGTTCCAGAGATAAGAGAAGGAATAGTTAACCAGGACTCACTAGAAGAGTTTGAGATCACCAGTGGGGAAGTAAGGGAACTGTTGCTAAATTTTGATGTGTCAAAGGCTATAGGCCCAGATGGAATCTCCCCTTGGATACTGAAGGAAGGAGCAGAAGCACTGTGCTTGCTTGGTGCAACAAATACTCCATATTTATAGGTATAAGTAAATTGTTATACTCCATGCTGTATAACAAATCACTGGTAACAGGTGAACTGCCAGAAATATGGAAGACAGCAAACTTAGTCCAGATATACAAGAAGGAAGATAGACAAGAGGTATGGAACTACAGGTCAGTGTCCCTAACTTGCATACCATGCACGTTGATGGAGAAGATTGTGCGAAAAAGCTAGTGGAACATCTGGAGCAAAGGAACTGTGACTCAACATCAACATGGTTTCAGGGATGGCAAGTCATGCCTCACAGGATTAATTGAATTCTATGACCAGGCAAGAGAGGGGTGGGCACACTGCATATTTTTGGATTGCCAGAAAGCCATTGACACAGTACCACACCAGAGACTAGTGCAAAAGCTAGAGATGCAAGGAAGAGTGAAAGGGAAGGTTGTGGATAAGGGAGGTAGCAGAAGACAGGAAGTCACTGTGAGGGTTGAGGCCTCAGACTGACGAGGCGTTACCAGTGGAGTCCCGCAAGGGTTCAGTCTTTGGACCAATACTGTTTTTGATATATGTAAATGATCTCCCAGAGGATATAGAATCATTCCTCTCATTGTTTGCTGATGATGCAAACATTTTGAGGAAGATTAAGACAGGGAAAGAGAGTAGGAGGCTACAAGATGACCTAGACAGACTGAATGAATGGTCCAACAAATGGCTACTAAAGTTCAACCCGAGTAAAAGAAAGGTAATGAAACTAGGCAGTGGAAACAGGCAGCCAGACAAAGGATACAGAATGGAAGATGAAGTCCTTCCTGAAAAGGTCAAAGAAGGATCTAGGAGACGACTCCACTCCACAAGCCTCCACTACATTAGCCCACGACCCTACTCCACGAGCCCACGCCTCCACTCCACGAGCCCACGCCTCCACTCCACGAGCCCACGCCTCCACTCCACGAGCCCACGACCCCACTCCACAAGCCCACGACCCCACTCCACGAGCCCACGACCCCACTCCACGAGCCCACGACCCCACTCCACGAGCCCACGACCCCACTCCACGAGCCCACGACCCCACTCCACGAGCCCACGACCCCACTCCACGAGCCCACGACCCCACTCCACGAGCCCACGACCCCACTCCACGAGCCCACGCCTCCACTCCACGAGCCCACGCCTCCACTCCACAAGCCCACGCCTCCACTCCACGAGCCCACGCCTCCACTCCACTAGCCCACGACCCCACTCCACTAGCCCACGACCCCACTCCACAAGCCCACGACCCCACTCCACAAGCCCACGACCCCACTCCACTAGCCCACGACCCCACTCCACTAGCCCACGACCCCACTCCACTAGCCCACTCCACAAGCCCACGATCCCACTCCACAAGCCCAGGATCCCACTCCACAAGCCCACGACCACACTCCACTAGCCCACGACCCCACTCCACTAGCCCACGACCCCACTCCACTAGCCCACGACCCCACTCCACTAGCCCACGATCCCACTACACTAGCCCACGACCCCACTCCACTAGCCCACGACCCCACTCCACTAGCCCACGACCCCACTCCACTAGCCCACGACCCCACTCCACTAGCCCACGACCCCACTCCACAAGCCCACGCCTCCACTCCACTAGCCCACGACCCCACTCCACTAGCCCACGATCCCACTCCACTAGCCCACGACCCCACTCCACTAACCCACGATCCCACTCCACAAGCCCACGATCCCACTCCACTAGCCCACGACCCCACTCCACTAGCCCACGACCCCACTCCACTAGCCCACGATCCCACTCCACAAGCCCACGATCCCACTCCACTAGCCCACGACCCCACTCCACTAGCCCACGACCCCACTCCACTAGCCCACGACCCCACTCCACTAGCCCACGACCCCACTCCACTAGCCCACGACCCCACTCCACTAGCCCACGATCCCACTCCACAAGCCCACGACCCCACTCCACTAGCCCACGATCCCACTCCACAAGCCCACGATCCCACTCCACAAGCCCACGAACCCACTCCACTAGCCCACGACCCCACTCCACTAGCCCACGACCCCACTCCACAAGCCCACGATCCCACTCCACTAGCCCACGACCCCACTCCACTAGCCCACGACCCCACTCCACTAGCCCACGATCCCACTCCACAAGCCCACGATCCCACTCCACTAGCCCACGAATCCACTCCACTAGCCCACGAACCCACTCCACTAGCCCACGAACCCACTCCACTAGCCCACGACCCCCACAGTCATGCCCCCCACAACCACGCCCACGACCCCAGTCACGCCCAGGCTCCCCAAGCCAGCCCCCACGCTCCCACAGCCAGCCCCAAGCTCCCACAGCCACGCCCACGCTCCCTCAGCCAGCCCCCACGCTCCCACAGCCAGCCCCACGCTCCCACAGCCACGCCCACGCTCCCTCAGCCAGCCCCACGCTCCCACAGCTACGCCCACGTCCCCACAGCCAGGCCCACGCTCCCACAACCACGCCCACGTCCCCACAGCCACGCCCACGCTCCCAAAGTCACGCTCCCACAGCCACGCCCACGCTCCCACAGCCAGCCCCACGCTCCCACAGTCACGCCCACGCTCCCACAGCCAGCCCCACGCTCCCACAGCTACTCCCATGTCCCCACAGCCAGGCCCACGCTCCCACAGCCAGGCCCACGCTCCCACAGCCAGCCCCATGCTCCCACAGCCACGCCCACGTCCCCACAGCCACGCCCACGTCCCCACAGCCACGCCCACGCTCCGAAAGTCACGCTCCCACAGCCACGCCCACGCTCCCACAGCCAGCCCCACGCTCCCACAGTCACGCCCACGCTCCCACAGCCAGCCCCACGCTCCCACAGCTACTCCCACGACCCCACAACCACGCCCACGACCCCACAGCCACGCCCACGACCCCACAGCCACGCCCACGCTCCGACAGTTACGCCCACGCCCCCACAGCCACGCCCACGCCCCCACAGCCACGACACTACAGCCACGACCCCACAGCCACGACACTACAGCCACGACCCCACAGCCACGACCCCACAGCCACGCCAACGACCCCACAGCCACGCCCACGACCCCACAGCCACGACACTACAGCCACGACACCACAGCCACGACACCACAGCCACGACACCACAGCCACGACACCACAGCCACGACACCACAGCCACGACACCACAGTCACGACACCACAGTCACGACACCACAGCCACGACACCACAGCCACGACACCACAGCCACGCCCACGATACCACAGCCACGACACCACAGTCACGACACCACAGCCACGACACCACAGTCACGACACCACAGCCACGACACCACACCACAGCCACGACACCACACCACAGCCACGACACCACAGCCACGACACCACAGTCACGACACCACAGCCACGACACCACAGTCACGACACCACAGCCACGACACCACAGTCACGCCCACGACACCACAGCCACGACACCACAGTCACGACACCACAGTCACGACACCACAGCCACGACACCACAGTCACGACACCACAGCCACGCCCACGATACCACAGCCACGACACCACAGTCACGACACCACAGCCACGACACCACAGCCACGACACCACAGCCACGACACCACAGCCACGACACCACAGTCACGACACCACAGTCACGACACCACAGCCACGACACCACAGTCACGACACCACAGTCACGACACCACAGTCACGACACCTCAGTCACGACACCACAGTCACGACACCACAGTCACGACACTACAGCCACGACACCACAGCCACGACACCACAGCCACGACACCACAGCCACGACACCACAGCCACGACACCACAGTCACGACACCACAGCCACGACACCACAGCCACGACACCACAGTCACGACACCACAGTCACGACACCACAGCCACGACACCACAGTCACGACACCACAGTCACGACACCACAGCCACGACACCACAGTCACGACACCACAGCCACGCCCACGATACCACAGCCACGACACCACAGTCACGACACCACAGCCACGACACCACAGTCACGACACCACAGCCACGACACCACAGTCACGACACCACAGCCACGACACCACAGTCACGACACCACAGTCACGACACCACAGTCACGACACCACAGCCACGACACCACAGTCACGACACCACAGTCACGACACCACAGCCACGACACCACAGTCACGACACCACAGCCACGACACCACAGCCACGACACCACAGCCACGACACCACAGCCACGACACCACAGCCACGACACCACAGCCACGACACCACAGTCACGACACCACAGCCACGCCCACGATACCACAGCCACAACACCACAGTCACGACACCACAGCCACGACACCACAGCCACGACACCACAGTCACGACACCACAGCCACGACACCACAGCCACGACACCACAGCCACGACACCACAGCCACGCCCACGATACCACAGCCACGACACCACAGTCACGACACCACAGCCACGACACCACAGTCACGATACCACAGCCACGACACCACAGCCACGACACCACAGCCACGACACCACAGCCACGACACCACAGCCACGACACCACAGCCACGACACCACAGCCACGACACCACAGCCACGACACCACAGCCACGACACCACAGTCACGACACCACAGTCACGACACCACAGCCACGCCCACGATACCACAGCCACGACACCACAGCCACGACACCACAGTCACGACACCACAGCCACGACACCACAGTCACGACACCACAGTCACGACACCACAGTCACGACACCACAGCCACGACACCACAGCCACGCCCACGATACCACAGCCACGACACCACAGTCACGACACCACAGCCACGACACCACAGCCACGACACCACAGCCATGACACCACAGCCACGACACCACAGCCACGACACCACAGCCACGACACCACAGCCACGATACCACAGTCACGCCCACGATACCACAGCCACGACACCACAGTCACGACACCACAGCCACGACACCACAGCCACGACACCACAGCCACGACACCACAGCCACGATACCACAGTCACGCCCACGATACCACAGTCACGACACCACAGTCACGACACCACAGCCACGACACCACAGCCACGACACCACAGCCACGACACCACAGCCACGACACCACAGCCACGATACCACAGTCACGCCCACGATACCACAGCCACGACACCACAGTCACGACACCACAGCCACGACACCACAGTCACGACACCACAGCCACGACACCACAGCCACGATACCACAGTCACGCCCACGATACCACAGTCACGACACCACAGTCACGACACCACAGCCACGACACCACAGCCACGACACCACAGCCACGCCCACGATACCACAGCCACGACACCACAGTCACGACACCACAGCCACGACACTACAGCCACGACACCACAGCCACGACACCACAGCCACGACACCACAGCCACGACACCACAGCCACGATACCACAGTCACGCCCACGATACCACAGCCACGACACCACAGTCACGACACCACAGCCACGACACCACAGCCACGACACCACAGCCACGACACCACAGCCACGCCCACGATACCACAGCCACTCTACCCACAGCCACGCCCCTACAGCCACGCCCCCACAGCCACGCCCACGATACCACAGCCACGATACCACAGCGACGCTACCCACAGCCACGTCCCCATAGCCACGCCCACGCCCCCACAGTCACGCCCACGCGCCCAGTCACACCCCCACAGCCACGCTCCCACAGCCACGCCCCCACAGCCACGCCCCCACAGCCACGCCCACACAGCCACGCCCACACAGCCACGCCCACACAGCCACGTTCCCACAGCCACGCCCACACAGCCACGCCCACACAGCCACGCCCACACAGCCACGCTTCAAACAAGTGAGGGAGGCAGCCGGCCACACACCTGGTCATCTGGCTCCAATGTCTCCATTATAATATTAAAAAAAAGAACTAATCATGTTCAAGCTTTTCAGCTTTGCTGAAGAACTGAGAAGCCAACTTTATGTTATTAACCGTAAAACACAATTTAAATATAATTTTAAAAATATGTCTGGAACGTTTTTCAATGTAAACAATGGCGGCGGCGGCGGCGGCGGCGGGCTGTGCTCCTCTGCCTCAGTTACAACTACAGGACCAACATTAACTACCATAACCTTACCTTTATTGTTGAGTGTAGTGTCTGTGGTGGGCGTGTTGAGTGTGGGCGTGTTGAGTCTGTGGGCGTGTTGACACTGTAGGTGTGGTGGACGTGTTGAGACTGAGGGCGAGTGGTGGACGTGTTGAGACTGAGGGCGTGTGGTGGACGTGTTGAGACTGAGGGCGTGTGGTGGACGTGTTGAGACTGAGGGCGTGTGGTGGGGCGAGACGCCATGGCGGCCGGCACCAGCGTCGCCACCTCCTCCACCTTCCACTCCCACCTCTTACTCCTCAACCACTCTCATCTATTCCCACTACCACACTTCTTTAATATATATAACAAATTTACTAAATAATTTTGTGTTTGCTTTAATACTTTGGGGGCATTTTATTGTTTATATTTTATGATAATTACATGATGTTAAATTTAAAAAGTGTACTGCCGCGCACTCTGCTCTCCATTACAAACCTGACAATAACTGTCTGGTATATTACGTTTTTTGGGTTATACCTCGACCCCTCATAACAGTCTTTGTCCCTTATGTCTCACCCCAGGTTATGCTCACTTATATGTTCTTGCATGATGAGCTTCAGCTCCTGGGCCTTGCCTTTCTGTCGCAGGTAGCCTATTATATAATTGTCCCCCAGACATTGTGGCTACCATAGTGTAGCCTCGCCCATCACCACTTGTATCTCATTCCACTTCCTCATTAATATTACACTGAATAAGTTATTGTTAACACTCACATGGCTAATTTGAGTTGAAATTTACATTTGAGTTACAAATGTCTTTCAAATGTGTCTTACAAGTGTTTTACAAATGTGTCTTACAAGATTAAAGTTAATCTTGTTTTGTCCTTTTTCCTAATGTCTGAAAAATCTTACAAATGTGTCTTACAAATGTGTCTTACAAATGTGTCTTACAAATGTGACTTACAAATGTGACTTACAAATGTGACTTACAAATGTGACTTACAAATGAGACTTACAAATGAGACTTACAAATGTGACTTACAAATGTGACTTACAAATGTGACTTACAAATGTGTCTTACAAATGTGACTTACAAATGTGACTTACAAATGTGACTTACAAATGTGACTTACAAATGTGTCTTACAAATGTGTCTTACAAATGTGTCTTACAAATGTGTCTTACAAATGTGTCTTACAAATGTATCTTACAAATGTATCTTACAAATGTGTCTTACAAATGTATCTTACAAATGTGTCTTACAAATGTATCTTACAAATGTGTCTTACAAATGTCTTACAAATCTTACAAGTCTTGTCGCCTCATATCCTTCATGTTTCCCAAAATGGTGAGATGAAGTTTCTTAGGCTTTCCTCATAACTCCAACCTCGCCCTTCTCCTCGCCAACCACCTCAGTCAGGCTCCAGCCCTAGACAGGGTCGACTGGGCTCCAGTCCTAGACAGGGCCGACTGGGCTCCAGTCCTAGACAGGGCCGACAGGGCTCCAGTCCTAGACAGGGCCGACAGGGCTCCAGACCTAGACAGGGCCGACAGGGCTCCAGTCCTAGACAGGGCCGACAGGGCTCCAGCCCTAGACAGGGCCGATAGGGCTCCAGTCCTAGACAGGCCGACAGGGCTCCAGCCCTAGACAGGGTCGTCTGGGCTCCAGCCCTAGACAGGGTCGACAGGGCTCCAGCCCTAGACGGGGCCGACTGCAACAATTTAGTAAACCATAGTGTTGTTTTAGTTGAGGCTGCCACAGTGGGGCTGGATATTCTAGTGAAGGTCTACAGTGTGGGAACCGACCTGTGAGATTTATATTTATTTAATTTATATGAATTTATATAGAATTTATATTTACGTTAATTTATATACTTCGATAGCAATTTGTATAATGATAAGTGGACTGTATTTCTGCAATAATCTCTTAATCTCACAAATCGATCCTCTACACATTAGGGGGGTTTATTTAATTAATATATATGCAGCCAATCAAACTACAGTATTAACTACATACATTGAAAAGGTTCCTTATCTTATAGTACAGCAGGCCTTAGTCCAAACAGATATAACTAGGATGTAGACACCAAATTATCCTCTTTGAGGTAGCTTCCATCACCCAGTAACTGTTGCACAAAGTCTTCCTCGTCTTGACCTGTTAAAAGGGCGCTAGCTGTAAAGCCAGATACCTATATATGACAAGCTATATCAGAGAAAATACTGTACATGGAACATTGAAGACCTGGCTTAATTACCTTTAGTATGAGGCGATTTCGTGATCTAACCGGACCACCCTACCCAATGACATTAATGGCCACTAATGATAGATATACGGGTTTCGGAAAGACACTTAACTTGAATTTGTTGACAGCGTGTGATAATGGTACACCTTTGGTTTCCATAACACTTCGTCCAAGTAAAATTAACAGGAGCCGAATTTGCTCCCTGCGCCTCTGGTCTCAATAATGTCTAACACTCCATACTATTGACGCTACTGGCCGACATTGTCCAGATATGATAGGAGCCGAATTTGCTCCACACGTCTCGGAGGTGACACAACAACACCTGTCTAACACTCCATACTATTGACGCTACTGGCCGACATTGTCCAGATATGATAGGAGCCGAATTTGCTCCACACGTCTCGGAGGTGACACAACAATGGCTGCCCTCCTTCCCCCTGACGCCTGGCTTACATTGTCCAGATGTCAGAAGTTGATAGAAGGGTCACATTTACTCTACTTTAATATTGATAATTAAGTTAATTTATATGAGATGTTTTTCTGATGGTAAAGTCCAAAGACTAATGTATTTAAGAATAATTCCCAGCAGAATAGCTGGTGAATTTATAATGGTATGTGGTGATGATATCCCGTTTTCTTTAGACAGTAATTCCACTACAAGTTACGTTTTCTATGGGTAACTTGTTGGTAATACAGCAGCAATTATTATCTGTCTGTATGATATATTAAATGGTGTCGGATTTTCCGACATACAGTTAGTGGTACAAGACCTGAAAGCTTTCTTTTCCAAGTTTCTTCAGACTATATATATGTTTGACAACTTTGCATACACCACTGATGTTATCCTGGTTATATGTGTGGTATTTGGTGACGCTTGTGGCTGATCACAGTTGTAAGGTAGACATGAGGCCACTGCTTGGTTATGGACTTTAATTACATTTATACTGTTGTTGTTGTTATTGGGTTTGGGGCAGCTACCCTGCAGGGCCGTGTGCACCCCGTCGTTGGTGTGTGTCGAGGAAACATAACTCGCCAGTTGGCAGGAAAACTGCCTCGCTTTACATCAGACACACATCCCACACACAGAACCAACTGGAAGCCTATCTATCGACCACCCAGGGACACCGGACAATAGATGCATCAAGGCGTCCTGTGAACTGTGCTTAACATAACAAAGTTGATTCATCCTGCTTCATCTCTGAAGACGAGCAGACGTCTAGACACCTGCTCGGCTTGGGGGCAGCCAGATCACGTTCCGTTATGCCAGTTTACCCATAGGGTGTTGACACTGTCGTCTGGCATTATTCAACCATCAAGATTGTTACGACGCTTGGCGCACATATCGCCTGGGGTCACAGGAAAGATGATTCATTTTGAATGTTTTCTGGATGGTTCTTTGGGCGGGTAGACGGTGTCCGGCGCCATCTTGGCCGAGAGGTGCTGGGAGTAGGTGGGTCTTGGTGGGCTCCTGGTGTGCCCTCAGACGTGGTGGGCTCCTGGTGTGCCCTCAGACGTGGTGGGCTCCCGGTGTGCCCTCAGCCGTGGTGGGCCACAGAGCCAGGGCCCACCACAGAGCCAGGACACACCAGAGGTTTACAAAGACCAGCAAACTCCCGGCGCCTTAAGACCAAGCTGGCGCCAGACACCATTTCCTACCCGATGAGCCAACCGGAGAACTGAGAAAGAAACAAACATCTGTCAACGTGTAACACAGGGGGGGGGGGGGGAACCATTCTGTTCTTCGTAATTCGTTCTCTACCTCTCTGCACCCGTATTCTACTTTAGCTCTCTACACCAAGGGATCCCAAAACTTTTACTTGAGCCGACCCCACGCCACGTGGTCTTAAGACGATTGACCGACATAAGATTCTACAACCCATATGACGTGAAATAGACTTCTAGCAAAACTCTAGAATCGCCTTCGCTGCCACCACCAGACCAGTAACACTGCGCAATGATCAAGGTCTGGATCGATCATGCTAATCAATAAACTTTGGGGCATGATCCCCACTAGTAATATATGACTTGGATATCCGTAAGTGTGGAATTAATTAACAATCAAAGGGAATAATGAATTCTGATTCGGTGTTAGAGTCGGCGCCCAACTCCACTCTGCCTCTCCGGCTACCCACGTTGTACGGGACCATCCACATAAATTATACAAAATTGAAATTAATAAAAAAGACCATTTAATAGCTAAATGGTTTATTCAAAAACTAAACAAAATGTAAATCAATGTACTCCCTAACCTGAACACTTCCTACTTCGGCAATGAGTTGACCTATTCCCTATAACAACACTCTTACAGCAACTCTACCTTTTTGGCGACCAGCTAGATGTTAGTGCTAAGGTCCTGGGAAGAGGTGGAGTGGATACCTTCCCTGTGTTGCTCCGGATCCCACACTGTCCTTCCCACATGCTTCTCTACCCAGACGCCCAGATCTGTATCCTTACGCTTGGCTTTACTACATTGCTCCTAGGTGTTTAAGATTAACAACTAATCTCTGTTGCACTGAATGATCCAGATTGGTTGAATTCTTTTAACTGACGTTAATTACACAAGCATCTAGGGAAGAGCTATTTCCGTTTACAAAATGGCTATTTGACCTTTGAGAAAATACCAAAAATATGGAGCTTTGGTGACCTTCGTGACCTAAGGTCGCCCAAATCCTTCCGCCTCCACGTCTAGTCCCGCTAGTGACGTCACTGATGGTGACTTAACTCATTATTCTGGTACTATATTATTCTTGATACTATAACCAGGAATATTATACAGTTTGAATGAAGACTAATTTCTCTAGATAAGTGAATTCTGTAAAATAATTCATTATACGAAACTGTGAACAAAGGCGGCAATTATTTTCACCGCCAATCCCCCCAGGGGATGCTCCCGGGTCACCACGTGGGTCCAGCTTCCCATTCTCCCATGCGTAGATAAAACATTCTGGGTCATTCCTACAACAGCTAGTTTGTTACAAACGTGCCTGTGGCCCTAAGCTATCAGGGCCCAACATATGGAAAAGTTGGCCGTGGGAGAGGAGTGCCAGATGACAGCGTCGAGACCCAAAGGTCAATAATGGCATTCCATTTCCCGGCAGTCCCCAGGAGCAGCAGGTTTCTACTCCCCTTCATGGTTAAATTAGAAGTTGTTTACTTATAATTGTGCAAGATTAGCAGTGACCCAAGCGTGGCAGGCGTCTTGGTCTGTGTTTACATGGATGGCATATGCCACGCAGCGCAGGCAAATGGGTAGTATTGTTTGTTCTAACTTCTCTAACTTTGTCTTGTGTTTAACTAGGTATGGACTCCAGGCTGGAGCTTCATACTCCAGGATTGGTCTGACATAAGTGGCATACAAGGTCCTCAACGATTTCTTACACAAGTTTCTAAAGGCAGTTCTTATGTTGGCCAGTCTAGCATATGCCGCTGATGATATTCTTTTAATGTGGGCCTCTGGGGACATGTTTGGTGTGATATCAACCCCCAGATCTTTCTCTCTATCTGACTCTTGCAGGATTTCACCTCCCAGAAGGTACCTTGTGTTCAGCCTTCTGCTCCTTTCGCCTAATTTCATTAATTTACTCTTTCCTGAGTTGAACTTTAGTAGCCATTTTCTAGACTATTCCTCCAGTTTGTCGAGGTCGTCCTGTAGTTTCTGTATATCTTCACCTGTCTTAATTCTCCACATATCTTTATGTGATATCTTGATGTGTGTGTGTTTGTATTAGCACATTCATAATACATATATATTTATACAAACATAATTATACAATGCACACATTTTCACATACACAAAATCATTATTATTAGACAGTAATCATTGTATTTTAAACAACGATAAAAGTCTTCAATATATTTAAAAGAAAACTGTGAAAAATAGTTCAATTAACTTTGTTATTAACGAGCGTTCAATCTGAATCATTTGCAGATAACAAGCATCGTTCAGCGCCCGAGAATTGATGGTTCAATCGCTCCACAGAACACCTGCAAATTGAAGCATTAGATATCCCTCCTCCTAATTACCGTAGACAAGGATTAATTACCAATTACCACCTGTAAATTCTTAAAGATTCGGTAATGTAATTAGGATTATGATCCAAGATTGTCTCTGTTGATTGTTTTGTTCTTGTTGTTATTGGTTATTTCTGTCCCATTTTTTGTCTTAGAAATAAAAATTATGTGTTTGTGGGGGAAAAAATTGGCAAAATGAACAGGGGAAAGAGAAAGGAATCAAATAACAATACACTTAGGGTATGTTACACGAACAGTAGGCGTCTACAAACAAAATAAACGATTTAAATGCTCTATTTTACATAGAAACAATATATATTATTGCATTTACTGAAACATGGATGAATGTAGAAAACAGACAACTATTAGCTGAATATCAAATAAATGGATTTAAACTATTTCACACAGATAGATCTATTAGACGAGAAAGAGGAGTAGCCATATATGTTAGGGAACATTTGAATGTAGTCTCAAAGAGGGAATCAAAACTGAGCCACACACAGAAACTATTTGGTTAGAATTAAACGAAAAAGCTAGAAATCTTATAATTGGAGTTATATACAGACCACCAAACTTAGACAGAATTGAAGCAAAGCATCTATGGGATGAAATATCTAGAGCATCTAGGTCTAACAGTATTTGTGTCATGGGTGACTTTAATTTTAATGGAATAAACTAGAGTGCCAAAACAGGGAATAACGAAGCAGAATATTTTTTTAGAATTAATTGATGATTGCTTTCTTAAGCAACACATTAAGGAACTAATGCAGGAAAATAATTTTTTAGACTTGGTGTTAACTAACAGAGGAAACAAATTAATGGCATCGAAATAGAGAGTGAGCTAGGGAACAGTGATCACAAAGAAATTAGATTATCATAGAATGGAATAGATTTGTAGGAGAAAATTCTGTTAAAGTTCTAGATTTTCGAAAAGCTGATTTTAATGGCCTAAGAAAGTTTTTGGGTGAAAAGAAGATTGAAAAGTCCTAGGCATTTGGGGTGGGCCGGTCTTGGAGCCAGAAGTGAACCCAACGGTGGGTGATGTAAAAAGGGATTTCGATGTTGACTCAAAATATAACTTATTTAAAAATATTCTAAGCAAAGCACAGGAACATAGTATACCGTACAAATTGAATAGATCGAATAATAATGACCTAAAATGGATAACAAAGGATCTGAAGAACCTTACAGGTAGAGAGAGACCTTGGTACAAAAGGATTAAAAATGGGGAAGTCGGTTTAGAACAAGAATTCATCCAACTGGTTAGAAATGTTAAAAAATGGATAAGTAGGGCAAAATAAAACTTTGAAATTCGCATAGGAGGGTAAGCAAAGATAAATCCTAAAGTTTTTTTTCAGTTATATTGAACAAACATTAGGGAAAGGATCGTTCCAATAAAAATTGAGACAGGTCAGATAACTGATAATGACGAAGAGATGAGTAATATTTTTAATAAATATTTTATCTCTGTATTTACTAGAGAGAACTTAACATTATGCCTTCAGCCAAACAAGTCAGTGTGGGTGGGGGACGGGAACAGGTTGACTAGTTTAGCAGTTACCAGGGAGGATGTTATTAAACAAATAGTGAAACTCAATCCAAACAAATCTCCAGGGCCAGACTAAGTGTTTGCCTGGATGCTTAAGGAATGCAAAGAGGAGCTTTGCAAGCCACTGTCTACCATATTTAATAAATCACTAGAGTCAGGCATAGTGCTAGAGTCGTGAAGGTTACTAATGTAATACCAGTTTTTAAGAAAGGAGATAGATCACTTGTGTCAAGATATCGACCAATTTGCCTAGCGTCTCTTATGGGGAAGTTACTTGAATTGATAATTGCAAATACTATTCGTCTTCATCTTGAAAAACATCAGTGTTTCACAACTTTGGTTTACAAATTGCCGTTCATTTTTAACAAATCTGCTCATTTTATTCCAACCTAGTTGAAGCAGTTAATAGTGGTAAAGTGTGTAATGTTGTGAACCTAGACTTTCGCAAAGCTTTTGATACAGGGCCACATGAAAGACTGATTAAAAAGATAAAGGCCCAAGGTAATGGGGATGCTATATTAAATTGGATTAAGGCATGGCTGTATCAAAGGAAACAAAGAGTTAGTATATATGGAGTTAAGTCAGAGTGGCAAAAGTTGTAGGTGGAGTACCTCAAGGCTCTGTTCTGTGACCTCTGTTGTTTATATAATATATATAAATGATTTAGATTCAGGTTTGAGCAGCAATATTTGCAAATTTACCGATGGTACTAAAATCGGTAGGGAAATTAACACGGAAGAAGACTCACTATCACTTCAAGTTGATCTAAATAGGGTTTTGAAATGATCAAAAGATTGGCAGATGCAGTTTAATGCTGATAAATGTAAAGTTCTGAGGCTAGGTAATGATCATAGAGTTACAAGATACGAGCTAGATGGTGTTGAGATTGAGAAGTTGAATTGCGAAAGGGATCATATGAGGCAGCTCCTATTTATAACCATCCAATCCCACTCATATATTTGTCCAACCCACGTTTGAAACAATCGAGAAACCCCGCGTCCTCCACACCACGCGGCAACGGGTTCCACAAATCAACAACCCTGTTACTGAACCAGTATTTACACAAGTCTTTCTAAATCTAAACTTATCCAATTTATACCCATTTTTCGTGTTATGTCTTGTGTTAATACTTTTAATACCCTATTAATATCCCCCTTGTTATGTCCATTCATCCACTTGTAAACCTCTATCATGTCATCTCTAACTCTTCGCCTTTCCAGTGAATGCAATTTAAGCTTTGTTAATCTTTCTTCATATGACAGGTTTCTAATTTTGGGAATTAACTTTGTCATCCTGCGTTGGACACATTCAAGTGAATTTATATCCATTCTATAGTACAGCGATCAAAACTGAACTGTATAATCTAAATGGGGCCTAACCAGAGCAAGATATAGCTGAAGAACCACACCAGGTGTTTTGTTACTAACGCTTCGATTAATAAATCCCAGTGTCCTATTTGCCTTATTACGAACATTCATGCATTGATCCTTTGGTTTTAAATTCTTACTTATCATAACTCCCAGATCCCTTTCGCAATCTCAGTACCATCTAGTTCGAATCTTGTAACTCTATCATCATTACCTAGCCTCAAAACTTTACATTTATCAGCAATAAACTGTATCTGGTAATCTTTTGACCATTTCAAAACCTTATTTAGATCGACTTGAAGTGATACTGAGTCTTGTTCCGTGCTTATTTCCCTACCGATTTTCGTATCATCGGCAAATTTGCAAATGTTGCTAATCAAACCTGAATCTAAATCATTTATATATATTATAAACAGCAGAGGTCCCAGGACAGAGCCTTAAGGCACTCCACTTACAATATTTTGCCACGAACTCTTTGTTTCCTTTGGTATAGCCATGCTCTAATCCAACTTTATATAGCACCCCGGTATATGGAAGCCGGTATATATGGGAGCCGGTCGGCCGAGCGGACAGCACGCTGGACTCGTGATCCTGTGGTCCTGGGTTCGATCCCAGGTGCCGGCGAGAAACAATGGGCAGAGTTTCTTTCACCCTATGCCCCTGTTACCTAGCAGTAAAATAGGTACCTGGGTGTTAGTCAGCTGTCACGGGCTGCTTCCTGGGGGTGGAGGCCTGGTCGAGGACCGGGCCGCGGGGACACTAAAAAGCCCCGAAATCATCTCAAGATAACCTCAAGATAACCCCCAATGCCATGAGCCTCTTTCTTTTTAATCAGTCTTTCATGTGGCACTGTATGAAAAGCTTTGCTAAAGTCAAGGTACACAACATCGCAAACCTTACCACAATCAACTGCCTCAACTATGCTGAAATAAAATAATAGCAAATTTGTTAAACATGAACGGCAATTTGTAAAACCATGTTGCGAATCATTTATTAATTTATGTTTTTCAAGATGAAGACGAATTGTATTTACAATTATCGATTCAATTAACTTTCCCACAATAGACGTTAGGTTAATTGGTCGATAGTTTGATGCGAGTGATCTATCTCCTTTCTTAAAAATTGGTAACACATTAGCAACCTTCCATGACTCTGGCACTCTGCCTGACTCTACTGATTTATTAAATATGGTTGAAAGTGGGTCACAAAGCTCCTCTTTGCATTCTTTAAGCACCCTGGCAAACACTTCATCCGGCCCTGGGAATTTGTTTGGATTGAGTTTTACTATTTGTTTATTTACATCCTCCCTGGTAACTGCTAAACTCGTCAACCTGTCCTTGTCCTGACCCACATAGACTTGTTCGGCTGAAGGCAAATTGTTAAGTTCCTCTTTAGTAAATACAGAGATAAAATATTTATTAAAAATACTACTCATCTCTTCATCACTATCTGTTATTTGACCTGTCTCAGTTTTTAATGGACCTATCCTTTCCCTAATCTTTGTTCGATGTAACTGAAAAAACCCTTTAGGATTTGTCTTTTTTTTAGAGTTACAAGACGCAAGGGGTAAGGAAGAGCAGGAGAATTAGAAGATGCAGGAGGAGAACCCCAAGCAGTAGGAGGAGGAGAAGAAAGAGGAGAACCCCGACCAAAAAGGTCATCAGTAGTTATCTCTCTGATGACGCTGATGCCACCTACACCCTGCTAAGTCACCTTTCCTGTGTATACACACAATAAACTTTTAATAAGATAAAACCATTCTCAAGTCGATTGTGATGAGGAAGTAGAGACAGGCAATAAATAGGCACGAGAGATGAGGAGCAAAGTAAGGTGTAGTAGAGGGACTAGTAGTAGGAACTGCAGAGGGCATATTGGCCCATACGAGGCAGTTCCTATTATAACCACCGAAAGAGAAGGAGAAAATAATGAGAAAAGGAAAACGAGGGAACGTAGGAGAAGACAATGAACAGAAAAAAAGGGAAAAGAGAAAGAAAGGTAAATGGAAAGGGTAAGCTTATGTAAGGTCACGTTTGTTAGAAAGATTAGAGCATTTGAGTATATACTGTGAAAGGGAAGAGTCCACAGCAACAAAGCCAGGACTCAAGTTCATGTTGGGTACGTTGTGTATTAGAGCCGATTCAACAAGACGGCGTCTGTGTAGAGTAGAGGCAGGAAAGATTATTTTGGAGGAAGACCAATCAATGGGATGATTAGAATCCCTCACATGGCAGAAGAGAGCATTGTTAGTGTCTGCAGACTTAACACTTCTCTTGTGTTCTTTAAGTCTGTCATTCAGTGTACGGCCAGTTTCGCCAAAGTATTGGAGAGGACAAGACGAACAGGAAATAGAGTAGACACCAGCAGCATTAGAGCAGGAGGAGCAGTGTGAACTAGATTGCTATGAAGTGTGTTAGTTTGACGAAAGGTGAGTTTATTGTCAAGAGGACGAAAGGTATTGGTAAAAGTTTTGAGTTCAGATATGAAGGGAAGGCATAGTACAGTGCTACTAGTGTTGGAAGCAGGTTTAGGATGAAAAAAATTTCGTTTAGCCTGAGAGTAGGCACAGTTGATGAAATGCAAAGGGTAACCAAGGCGAGAGAGGTAAGGTAATTATCAAAAGAAGGCACCAAACCGGGAAGGCTATGTAGCACCATCAAAGTGCGAAATAATCAGAGGGCGCTAAATATCACCAAGAATGCCAATACGAGAACAAAAACGCATAAGGCGAACGATATCAAAAGTATTCGATTCACCTAGAATTCTATCGAGGGACAAGTGACCGCGAGGGACGGTCGGAAAGCAAGACACACGCTCGTCCTGAAAGTCAGGACATTCAACAAGGATATGCACAACTGTAAGAGGGACAACGCAATTCGGACAATAAGGAGCAGGGCGGTGCTCCATTAAGTGACAGTGGGTTAAGCGGGTTTGACCAACCCGCAGCCGTGCCAAAGCAGTTTCCCACCGCCAGTTACGGTGGTAGGAGGAAGGCCACGGGGACACACTACGTTTGAGAGTACGCAGCTTGTTACCAACCACAGAGGACCAACAACCCTGCCAACGGGCAAGAATGGAAGAATGAATAACAGGATAAAAGTCGGAATAAGGAATACTTTTACGGGAGATGGGACAAGAACGGATAGCTTCCTTAGTGGCAGCATCCGCACGCTCATTGAAAGAAACACCAATATGGCTGGGAACCCAGCAAAACTACTGATTTAAATTTACTAGAAATAAGAAACAGCCAATGTTGAATCTCGATGACCACCGGATGGACAGGATTAAAGGACCCCAGAGCCATGAGTGCACTACGAGAATCAACTACAACCACAAAGGAGGAATGAGAATGAGAAAGCAAGAGACGAAGAGCATAGAGAATAGCATAAAGTTCTGCCGTAAAGACGCTAGCCTCCGAAGGGAGGCGACACATATAAGTACGGTCAGGAAAAACAATAATGTAGCCCACACAGTCCGCAGACTTAGACCCATCAGTGAAGATGGAAATAGAGTGGGAGTGCGAAGAAAAGTGCTCAAGGAAGAGGCTTTTCAGAATAGTAGGAGGGGTAAAGGCTTTAGTAATACAAGTCAGGGACGTACAAAACTTGGGAAATGGGACTCTCCACAGAGGTAAGGAAGGAACAATACGAGGAGAAACATTAGAAATATGAACAGAAAGATAATCCTGCAAGCGAGATAACTGGACAGAAAGTGGGAGACAATGAAGAGGAACAGGAACCACAGGAGGAGGAAAAGTCAATGCACGACAGAGGCGAGAGGAAGGATGTTGGAAGGACCGCGTAAGATAGCGAAGACAGTAGCGATCACGGCGGTCCTGAAGAGAGAGAAAGCCAGTGTCAACATACAAACTAAGGGCGGGAATCGAACGAAAGGCACCAGAGCTGAGACGCAACCCAGTATGGTGCAAAGCATCAAGACGGCGAAGAGTAGAAGGAGAAGCAGAAGAGTATGCAGGGCAACCATAATCGAGTTTAGACAGGACGAGAGAGGAGTGCAAATAGAGGAGCGTGCGCCTATCAGCTCCCCAAGAAGGATGGGACAAAACCTTAAGGAGGTTAAGGGCCTTAGAGCATTCAACTCGGAGGTAAGAGATATGGGCTGACCAAGACAAACGAGTGTCAAAGACCAACTCCAAAAGCTTCGTGGAATCCCTGTACACAATGGGATGACCATAAAGCGGCAAAGAGGGAAGAAGAACGACATGCTTCCGAGTAAAAGTCATGGCACAAGTCTTAGACGCAGAGAACTTGAAGCCATTATCAGTGGCCCAAGACGACACGGCATCAATCGCAAGTTGAAGCCGCTGTTGAAGGAGAGGGGAATTATCACCCCGACAGCAAAGGGTAAGATCATCAACATAGAGAGCAGAGAAGACGCCAGAAGGAAGAGAGGAAAGAAGACCGTTGAGGGCAACTAGAAAAAGAGTAGTGCTCAGAACACTACCCTGGGGCACACCCTCATACTGCTGAAAAGGGGCAGAGAGAGCAGTACCAAGCCGCACACGAAAGGAACGACGAGAGAGGAAGCTCCGGAGAAAGAGCGGGAGGTTCCCACGAAGGCCAAAAGAATGAAGTTGAGACAGAATATGATACCGCCAGGTAGTGTCGTAAGCCTTTTCCAGGTCAAAAAGGACGGCAACAACGGAGGTCTTCGCAGCAAAAGCAGTACGAATATAGACCTCCAAATTCACCAGGACATCTGTTGTGCTGCGGCACTTGCGAAAACTAAATTGAGAAGGGGAGAGGTGGCGATAGTGCTCTAAGAACCACATCAAACGAACGTTGACCATACGGTCAAAGAGCTTGCAGACACAAGTCATGAGAGCAATAGGGCGGAAGTCCTTGGGGGATGACCCGAGAGACCCTGGTTTCCGAACAGGGAGGACAACAGCATCGAGCCAGTCTTCAGGGACTGACGACGACTCCCAGACCCGGTTGTACAGCCTCAGTAAATACTGAGACGTGCACGGAGGGAGATGGCGAAGCATTTCATAATGAATGCCATCGGAGCCCGCTGCCGTAGAACCACAAAGGGCTAGGGCAGACTGAAGTTCAGAGAGAGAGAAGGGATCATTATAGGGAAGGTGAAGATAAGTACAGAAATTTAAAGGACGAGATTCAAGGAGAGGCTTACGAAGAAGGAAGGATTAGGGGAGACGAGAACCAGAACTAACAGAAGAGAAATGGGAACCCAGTTCGGTCGCAACCTGCAACGGGTCCGCCACAAGAGTACCATGAAGGCAAAGGACCTGTGAGACATCGGGAACGAACTTACCCGCAATCTTGCGGATACGCTTCCAGACCAGTGGAAGAGGAGTTTCGGACGTAACGGTGGAGACATAAGACTCCCAGCAAGCACGTTTAGCCGCACGGATGGTCCTACGAGCCACCGCACTCGCCTTCCGAAACAAAAGAAAAGACTCAACCGTCTGCCGGCGGCGATGTCTCTTCCAGGCTGCACGCTTACAGCGGACAGCCCGAGCACAGTCCAAACTCCACCAGGGAACGCACTTCCGCGTTCCCCGAGAGGAAGAGCGAGGAATAGAGTGGAGGGCAGCGTCAAAGACAGTGCCATGAAAAAGAAGGAGGGCGCGAGGGAGAGGTAAAACGGAGAGGTCGGAAATAGTAGCACGGAGAGTAAAGAGGCGCCAGTCAGCCTCGGCAAACCGCCACCTAGGGAAGGAGAGAGGAGGGCGAAAGGAGAAAAAAGTGACAAGGATAGGAAAATGGTCACTGCCATGGAGGTCATCAAGGACCCGCCACCAGAAATCTAAGGAAAGGGATGACGAGCACAGAGAAAGATCGAGACAAGAAAGGGAGCGAGTCCGAGAGTCCAAATGAGTGGGCTCACCAGAATTAAGAAGGGACAGGGAAGAAGAGAGGATGAAAGGTTCAAGGAGGCGACCCCGGGTGTTTGTCAGCACATCTCCCCAAAGGGCATGACGACAATTGAAATCACCCAGCAGGAGCACAGGCTCTGGCAAGGAGTCTAGGAGGTGTTTAAGATCGGGAAGAGAAAGTGGGACAGTGGGGGGTAGATAAATAGAACAAACCATGTACCATATACGCACAAAGATACGGGCGGCAGAACAGTGGAGAGGCGAGGAAAAAAGTAAGGGGACAAAGGGAACATCGGAATGAATCAAGAGAGCAGAAGAATTATGGACCCCAGCTGTCGCTGGGGGAGGGGAGAGAAAAGAATAGCCACGGAAGCGACCAGGACGAGAACCAAGCATCGGCTCCTGGAGACAGACACAAAGGGGCAAAAACTGTGAAATGAGAAGTTGGAGGTCAAGGAAATTGGCGTAAACTCCACGGATGTCCCACTGGAGAAAAGACATCAGCAAAGAGAGAGAGGAGAGCAACAGAGAGCAAAGAAGAAACAAAGGTGAAGAAGGAACACAGCACGCTAAAAAAGCACAGAGTCAGGATCAGGGTCAGGGAAGTCAGGGTTAGGGGGCATGGGTAAACTGAGTAAAGAAGGAGGGCAAGAAGCGGGAGGACGGACCAGAGGCGGACGAGCAGGGTCTGGAGGAGAAGGAAGGTCAAATGACTACTGCGCCTTTTGACCTCATATGGATATATCCCCTCAGAGAACCATATTGCGAACAATTTGATGCCAAACTGAATGACGTAGCACGGAAATTGAATTAAGAAAACCAGAAAGACTACACACATTCTAGTGTGGGTGTGCAAAGTGTTAACCACTACTTAAGTAATTTATGAATATTTCTATGCTTGAAATTAGTCACTTAACTTAATCTGCAATTAAATTACCGAAGACTAAATTACCGAAGAGAAAAATATGATGAGATCAGGAACTTCCTCAGGGGAATACCATGAGAAACATAACTTAGACAAGAATGTGCAGGTCATGACGGATTTTGTCACCCAGAAGTGCCAGAAAGCTGCAGACAGGTTTATCCCCGTCCAAAAGGAGAAAAAACGAAAAACAGAAAAACCCATGGTTCAACCAGGAATGCAAGGTAGCAAAGTAACTGAGTAAAAGAACATGGACAATCTACAAAAATAACAGAACACCGGAGAGCAGGGAGAGGTACCAGAGGGCCAGAAATGAGTACTTCAGAGTGAGGAGGGAAGCAGAGAGACAGTTTGAAAATGACATAGCGAGTAAAGCCAAGACCCAACCAAAGCTGCTCCACAGCCACATCAGGAGGAAAACAGCAGTGAAGGAACAAGTGATGAAACAGAGAAACGGGGAGAACAGATACACGGAGAATGACAAGGTGGTGTGTGAAGAACTCAACAAGAGATTCCAGGAGGTCTTCACAATAGAACAAGGAGAAGCCCCTGCACTAAATGAGGAGGCGGCAAACCAAGCAACCCTGGAGGAATTTGACCTCACCAGTGATGAGGTCAAAAGGTGTCTGCTGGAGCTGGATGTGACAAAAACTGTTGGGCCTGACAATCTCACCATGGATACTAAAGGAAGGTGCAGAAGCACTAAGTGTGCCACTCTCTATGGTGTATAACAGGTCACTGGAAACAGGAGACTTACCAGGAAGTTGGAAGACAGCTAACATAGTCCCAATATACAAGAAGGGTGACAGGCAAGAGGCATTGAACTACAGGTCAGTTTCCCTAAATTGTATACCATGCAAGGTGATGGAGAAGATCGTGAGGAAAAGGCTCGTAGAGCATCTGGAGGGGAAATAACTTTGTAACACACACCACCAACATGGGTTCAGGGATGGTAAATCGTGCCTCACAGGTTTAATAGAATTCTATGACCAGCCAACAAACATTAGGCAAGAAAGAGAAGGGTGGGCCGACTGCATTTTCCTGGACTGCCAAAAGTCTTTGACACAGTGCCCCATAAAAGGCTGTTAAAAAAGTTGGAGCATCAGGCAGGAGTAAAAGGTAAGGTGCTCCAGTGGATAAGGGAGTACTTAAGCAACAGGAAACAGCGAGTAACGGTGAGGAGGGGAGACATCAGAGTGGCGAGATGTCACCAGCGGAGTCCCACAGGGCTCAGTACTTGGACCCATCCTGTTTCTAATATATGTAAACGATCTTCCAGAGGGTATAGACTCGTTCCTCTCAATGTCTGCTGATGATGCAAAAATTACAAGAAGAATCAAGACGGATGAAGATAGACAGAGACTACAGGATGACCTGGACAAACTGAAGGAATGGTCTAGAAAATGGCTAGTAAATTTTAACTCAGGAAAGTGTAAGATAATGAAATTAGGCAAAGGGAGCAGGAGGCTGAACACAAGGTATCATTTGGGAGGTGAAATCCTGCAGGAGTCAAATGGCGAGAAAGATCTGGGGGTTGATATCACACCGAACCTGTCCCCAGAGGCCCACATCAAAAGGATATCATCAACGGCATATGCTAAACTGGCCAACATAAGAACTGCCTTTAGAAACTTGTGTAAGGAATCGTTCAGGACCCTGAATACCACTTATGTCAGACCAATCCTTGAGTATGCAGCTCCAGCCTGGAGTCCATACCTAGTTAAACACAAGACAAAGTAAGAAAAGATCCAGCGGTATGCCACCAGGCTCGTCCCGGAACTGAGAGGAATGAGCTACAAGGAAAGGCTAAAGGAGCTGAACCTCACATCCCTGGAAAACAGAAGAGTAAGTGGAGATATGATAACCACCTACAAAATTCTCAGGGGAATTGACAGGGTAGACAAAGACAAACTCTTCAGCACGGGAGGGACACGAACAAGGGGACACAGGTGGACACGAACTTAGTACCCAGATGAGCCACAGAGACGTTAGAAAGATTTTTTTTTAGTGTCAGTAGTTAATAAATGGAAGGCATTAGGCAGTGATGTGGTGCAGGCTGACTCCATACACAGTTTCAAATGTAGATATGATAGAGCCCAGTAGGCTAAGGAATATGTACACCAGTTGATTCACAGTCGAGAGGCGGGACGAAAGAGCCAAAGCTCAACCCCCGCAAGCACAATTAGGTGAGTACACACACACTCCCCCCCACACACCCTGTGTGTGTGAGTGGGGAACCCTCCACGAGCAGCTCAACAGACATAGTGAGAGTAGCACCACCCCCATCCGCCACCCAATAGATGTCCTACATGCCCCAACCCCTGGTGCCCAAGGTGCCCACCTAAGGCACCCTCCCCCCCTTCCCCAGGATCTCCCTTCTCCCCCCCCCCCTCCCCAAGTCCTCCTTAATATCCCATGCCCTCCCTTCTCCTCCACCCCCTATACCCTCTAGTATCCCCCACTCCCCTGAGCCCTCCCTTCTCCCCCACTCCCCTAAGACCTCCCTTCTTCATCCCCCCCTCAACACTCCCTTTCCCCAAACCTCCCCCCACCTCAAGCCCTCTTTCCTCTTCTGCCCCCCTAAGCCCCCATTCCCTCCCTCCTCCCACATCCCCAAGTCACCCCCTCTCACCTGCCCCCCCCCCCCTCAAGCCCTCCCTCCTCCCATATCCCCAAGCCACCCCCTCTCACCAGCGCCCCAAGCCTCCCCCGCCTCCACACCCCCCCAAGCTCTCTTTTCTCCCCTACCCCCCAAAGCCCTCCCTCCTACACCACCCTCACAGTACAGATCCGCCCAGCCCCTGCACATCCCAGATCTCTCAGGTTCCCCTTCAAAAGCCCTCCCATCCCGGTCCCTCCCTGCTTCAGGGGGGAAGCAATAGGATCTGAGAATGGACAGAAGAGTCAGTTTCAGGGTGATGTACTCGAACATAGTTGGCATCACAAGCAAGGCAAGTGAACTAAGGAAAAGCACACAAGTAAACCCCAGGTGTAATTGGACCCACAGAAACAAAACTCTCAGGAATCATAACGAATGCAGTGTTTCCCCAGGACTACACTCTAATAAGGAAAGAGAGGAAAGGAAAGAAGGGAAGAAGGTCGAGTGGCCCTACTAATGAGAAAGGAACAGAGTTTCAAGGAGATGGTTATCCTAGGCTACGAGTGATTCAGAGACTACATAACAGGCACCATGACAATGGGAGGACCAAAAGTAATAGTAGCAGTGATATATAACCCTCCACCAAATGACACATGACCCAGGCAAGAGTATGACATCATCATCATGGCAGTTAACACTATAATTGCGAGGGCAGCCTCTGCTGCCTGTAGGAATATATCCCATCTGCTCATTATGAGGGACTTCAATCACAGAAAGATAGACTGGGATAAGAAGGAACCGCATGGTGGTGAGGGTATATGGAGAGCCAAACTAATGGAGGTGGTAACAAGAAACTTCTTACGCCAGCATGTCAGGGAACCCACAAGGATGAGAGGAAATGATGAACCAGTGAGACTCGACCTCGTCTTCACTCTGAACGACTCCGGCGCTTTCGAGGCCCAGATAGAAATGAACCACCACAGTGTACTGGTGTTAGAGTATCTAACTGAAGAAGGGTTATTGAACTCGAGGAGGGGTACTGAAAACAATAGGATGGCATTCCAAAAGGGGAACTATGAGGTGATAGGAAAATTCCTATCATGATAACAAGGGAAACAGAGCTAAAGGAAAGACGGTCCAAGACATGATGGATTACATCACGCAGAAGTGTAAGGAGGCAGCAGACAAGTTTGTCCCGGTCCAAAAGGAAAACAATGAAATGAGGATGAGAAACTCGTGGTTTAATCAGAGATGTAGGCTAGCTAAGCAGTAAAGTAAAAGGGCGTGGAGAAACTATAGGAATAACAGGACACTGGAGAGCAGAGAAAGATACCAGAATGCCAGGAATGAATATGTCACATTGAGAAGAGAGGCAAAAGGGCAATACAAAAATGACATTGAAAGCAAGACAAAGACTCAACCTAAATTGCTGCACAGCCAAATCAGGAGGAAAAACAACAGTAAAGGAACAGGTTATGAAATTAAGGATAGAGGGCAGATGGATTCCCTATAAACGACAAGGAAGTGTTTGAGGAACTCAATAAGAAATTCCAGGAAGTCTTCATATTAGAGGAAGGAGAAGTTCCAGAGATAAGAGAAGGAATAGTTAACCAGGACTCACTAGAAGAGTTTGAGATCACCAGTGGGGAAGTAAGGGAACTGTTGCTAAATTTTGATGTGTCAAAGGCTATAGGCCCAGATGGAATCTCCCCTTGGATACTGAAGGAAGGAGCAGAAGCACTGTGCTTGCTTGGTGCAACAAATACTCCATATTTATAGGTATAAGTAAATTGTTATACTCCATGCTGTATAACAAATCACTGGTAACAGGTGAACTGCCAGAAATATGGAAGACAGCAAACTTAGTCCAGATATACAAGAAGGAAGATAGACAAGAGGTATGGAACTACAGGTCAGTGTCCCTAACTTGCATACCATGCACGTTGATGGAGAAGATTGTGCGAAAAAGCTAGTGGAACATCTGGAGCAAAGGAACTGTGACTCAACATCAACATGGTTTCAGGGATGGCAAGTCATGCCTCACAGGATTAATTGAATTCTATGACCAGGCAAGAGAGGGGTGGGCACACTGCATATTTTTGGATTGCCAGAAAGCCATTGACACAGTACCACACCAGAGACTAGTGCAAAAGCTAGAGATGCAAGGAAGAGTGAAAGGGAAGGTTGTGGATAAGGGAGGTAGCAGAAGACAGGAAGTCACTGTGAGGGTTGAGGCCTCAGATTGACGAGGCGTTACCAGTGGAGTCCCGCAAGGGTTCAGTCTTTGGACCAATACTGTTTTTGATATATGTAAATGATCTCCCAGAGGATATAGAATCATTCCTCTCATTGTTTGCTGATGATGCAAACATTTTGAGGAAGATTAAGACAGGGAAAGAGAGTAGGAGGCTACAAGATGACCTAGACAGACTGAATGAATGGTCCAACAAATGGCTACTAAAGTTCAACCCGAGTAAAAGAAAGGTAATGAAACTAGGCAGTGGAAACAGGCAGCCAGACAAAGGATACAGAATGGAAGATGAAGTCCTTCCTGAAAAGGTCAAAGAAGGATCTAGGAGACGACTCCACTCCACAAGCCTCCACTACATTAGCCCACGACCCTACTCCACGAGCCCACGCCTCCACTCCACGAGCCCACGCCTCCACTCCACGAGCCCACGCCTCCACTCCACGAGCCCACGACCCCACTCCACAAGCCCACGACCTCACTCCACGAGCCCACGACCCCACTCCACGAGCCCACGACCCCACTCCACGAGCCCACGAGCCCACGACCCCACTCCACGAGCCCACGACCCCACTCCACGAGCCCACGACCCCACTCCACGAGCCCACGCCTCCACTCCACGAGCCCACGCAACCACTCCACGAGCCCACGCCTCCACTCCACGAGCCCACGCCTCCACTCCACGAGCCCACGACCCCACTCCACGAGCCCACGACCCCACTCCACGAGCCCACGACCCCACTCCACGAACCCACGACCCCACTCCACGAGCCCACGACCCCACTCCACGAGCCCACGACCCCACTCCACGAGCCCACGACCCCACTCCACGAGCCCACGACCCCACTCCACGAGCCCACGACCCCACTCCACGAGCCCACGACCCCACTCCACGAGCCCACGACACCACTCCACGAGCCCACGACACCACTCCACGAGCCCACGCCTCCACTCCACAAGCCCACGCCTCCACTCCACAAGCCCACGCCTCCACTCCACAAGCCCACGCCTCCACTCCACAAGCCCACGCCTCCACTCCACAAGCCCACGCCTCCACTCCACAAGCCCACGCCTCCACTCCACAAGCCCACGACCCCACTCCACTAGCCCACGACCCCACTCCACAAGCCCACGACCCCACTCCACAAGCCCACGACCCCACTCCACTAGCCCACGACCCCACTCCACTAGCCCACGACCCCACTCCACAAACCCACGATCCCACTCCACAAGCCCAGGATCCCACTCCACAAGCCCACGACCACACTCCACTAGCCCACGACCCCATTCCACTAGCCCACGACCCCACTCCACTAGCCCACGATCCCACTACACTAGCCCACGACCCCACTCCACTAGCCCACGACCCCACTCCACTAGCCCACGACCCCACTCCACTAGCCCACGACCCCACTCCACTAGCCCACGACCCCACTCCACAAGCCCACGCCTCCACTCCACTAGCCCACGACCCCACTCCACTAGCCCACGATCCCACTCCACTAGCCCACGACCCCACTCCACTAGCCCACGATCCCACTCCACAAGCCCACGATCCCACTCCACTAGCCCACGACCCCACTCCACTAGCCCACGACCCCACTCCACTAGCCCACGATCCCACTCCACAAGCCCACGATCCCACTCCACTAGCCCACGACCCCACTCCACTAGCCCACGACCCCACTCCACTAGCCCACGACCCCACTCCACTAGCCCACGACCCCACTCCACTAGCCCACGACCCCACTCCACTAGCCCACGATCCCACTCCACAAGCCCACGACCCCACTCCACTAGCCCACGATCCCACTCCACAAGCCCACGATCCCACTCCACAAGCCCACGAACCCACTCCACTAGCCCACGACCCCACTCCACTAGCCCACGACCCCACTCCACAAGCCCACGATCCCACTCCACTAGCCCACGACCCCACTCCACTAGCCCACGACCCCACTCCACTAGCCCACGATCCCACTCCACAAGCCCACGATCCCACTCCACTAGCCCACGAATCCACTCCACTAGCCCACGAACCCACTCCACTAGCCCACGAACCCACTCCACTAGCCCACGACCCCCACAGTCATGCCCCCCACAACCACGCCCACGACCCCAGTCACGCCCAGGCTCCCCAAGCCAGCCCCCACGCTCCCACAGCCAGCCCCAAGCTCCCACAGCCACGCCCACGCTCCCTCAGCCAGACCCCACGCTCCCACAGCCAGCCCCACGCTCCCACAGCCACGCCCACGCTCCCTCAGCCAGCCCCACGCTCCCAAAGCTACGCCCACGTCCCCACAGCCAGGCCCACGCTCCCACAGCCACGCCCACGTCCCCACAGCCACGCCCACGCTCCCAAAGTCACGCTCCCACAGCCACGCCCACGCTCCCACAGCCAGCCCCACGCTCCCACAGTCACGCCCACGCTCCCACAGCCAGCCCCACGCTCCCACAGCTACTCCCACGTCCCCACAGCCAGGCCCAAGTCCCACAGCCAGCCCCATGCTCCCACAGCCACGCCCACGTCCCCACAGCCACGCCCACGTCCCCACAGCCACGCCCACGCTCCCAAAGTCACGCTCCCACAGCCACGCCCACGCTCCCACAGCCAGCCCCACGCTCCCACAGTCACGCCCACGCTCCCACAGCCAGCCCCACGCTCCCACAGCTACTCCCATGTCCCCACAGCCAGGCCCACGCTCCCACAGCCAGGCCCACGCTCCCACAGCCAGCCCCATGCTCCCACAGCCACGCCCACGTCCCCACAGCCACGCCCACGTCCCCACAGCCACGCCCACGCTCCCAAAGTCACGCTCCCACAGCCACGCCCACGCTCCCACAGCCAGCCCCACGCTCCCACAGTCACGCCCACGCTCCCACAGCCAGCCCCACGCTCCCACAGCTACTCCCACGACCCCACAACCACGCCCACGACCCCACAGCCACGCCCACGACCCCACAGCCACGCCCACGCTCCGACAGTTACGCCCACGCCCCCACAGCCACGCCCACGCCCCCACAGCCACGACACTACAGCCACGACCCCACAGCCACGACACTACAGCCACGACCCCACAGCCACGACCCCACAGCCACGCCAACGACCCCACAGCCACGCCAACGACCCCACAGCCACGACACCACAGCCACGACACCACAGCCACGACACCACAGCCACGACACCACAGCCACGACACCACAGTCACGACACCACAGCCACGACACCACAGTCACGACACCACAGCCACGACACCACAGCCACGACACCACAGCCACGCCCACGATACCACAGCCACGACACCACAGTCACGACACCACAGCCACGACACCACAGTCACGACACCACAGCCACGACACCACACCACAGCCACGACACCACACCACAGCCACGACACCACAGCCACGACACCACAGTCACGACACCACAGCCACGACACCACAGTCACGACACCACAGCCACGACACCACAGTCACGCCCACGACACCACAGCCACGACACCACAGTCACGACACCAGTCACGACACCACAGCCACGACACCACAGTCACGACACCACAGCCACGCCCACGATACCACAGCCACGACACCACAGTCACGACACCACAGCCACGACACCACAGTCACGACACCACAGCCACGACACCACAGCCTCGACACCACAGCCACGACACCACAGTCACGACACCACAGCCACGACACCACAGTCACGACACCACAATCACGACACCACAGTCACGACACCACAGTCACGACACCACAGTCACGACACCACAGTCACGACACCACAGCCACGACACCACAGCCACGACACCACAGCCACGACACCACAGCCACGACACCACAGTCACGACACCACAGCCACGACACCACAGTCACGACACCACAGCCACGACACCACAGTCACGACACCACAGGCACGACACCACAGCCACGACACCACAGTCACGACACCACAGTCACGACACCACAGCCACGACACCACAGTCACGACACCACAGCCACGCCCACGATACCACAGCCACGACACCACAGTCACGACACCACAGCCAAGACACCACAGTCACGACACCACAGCCACGACACCACAGTCACGACACCACAGCCACGACACCACAGTCACGACACCACAGTCACGACACCACAGCCACGACACCACAGTCACGACACCACAGCCACGACACCACAGTCACGACACCACAGTCACGACACCACAGCCACGACACCACAGCCACGACACCACAGCCACGACACCACAGCCACGACACCACAGCCACGACACCACAGTCACGACACCACAGCCACGCCCACGATACCACAGCCACAACACCACAGTCACGACACCACAGCCACGACACCACAGCCACGACACCACAGTCACGACACCACAGCCACGACACCACAGCCACGACACCACAGCCACGACACCACAGCCACGACACCACAGCCACGACACCACAGCCACGACACCACAGCCACGCCCACGATACCACAGCCACGACACCACAGTCACGACACCACAGCCACGACACCACAGTCACGACACCACAGCCACGACACCACAGTCACGACACCACAGCCACGACACCACAGCCACGACACCACAGCCACGACACCACAGCCACGACACCACAGCCACGACACCACAGCCACGACACCACAGCCACGACACCACAGTCACGACACCACAGTCACGACACCACAGCCACGCCCACGATACCACAGCCACGACACCACAGTCACGACACCACAGCCACGACACCACAGTCACGACACCACAGTCACGACACCACAGTCACGACACCACAGCCACGACACCACAGCCACGCCCACGATACCACAGCCAAGACACCACAGTCACGACACCACAGCCACGACACCACAGCCACGACACCACAGCCACGACACCACAGCCACGACACCACAGCCACGACACCACAGCCACGACACCACAGCCACGATACCACAGTCACGCCCACGATACCACAGCCACGACACCACAGTCACGACACCACAGCCACGACACCACAGCCACGACACCACAGCCACGACACCACAGCCACGATACCACAGTCACGCCCACGATACCACAGTCACGACACCACAGTCACGACACCACAGCCACGACACCACAGCCACGACACCACAGCCACGACACCACAGCCACGACACCACAGCCACGATACCACAGTCACGCCCACGATACCACAGCCACGACACCACAGTCACGACACCACAGCCACGACACCACAGTCACGACACCACAGCCACGACACCACAGCCACGATACCACAGTCACGCCCACGATACCACAGTCACGACACCACAGTCACGACACCACAGCCACGACACCACAGCCACGACACCACAGCCACGCCCACGATACCACAGCCACGACACCACAGTCACGACACCACAGCCACGACACCACAGCCACGACACCACAGCCACGACACCACAGCCACGACACCACAGCCACGACACCACAGCCACGATACCACAGTCACGCCCACGATACCACAGCCACGACACCACAGTCACGACACCACAGCCACGACACCACAGCCACGACACCACAGCCACGACACCACAGCCACGACACCACAGCCACGCCCACGATACCACAGTCACGACACCACAGCCACGACACCACAGCCACGACACCACAGCCACGACACCACAGCCACGCCCACGATACCACAGCCACTCTACCCACAGCCACGCCCCTACAGCCACGCCCCCACAGCCACGCCCACGATACCACAGCCACGCCCCCACAGCCACACCCACGATACCACAGCGACGCTACCCACAGCCACGTCCCCATAGCCACGCCCACGCCCCCACAGTCACGCCCACGCGCCCAGTCACACCCCCACAGCCACGCATCCACAGCCACGCCCCCACAGCCACGCCCCCACAGCCACGCCCACACAGCCACGCCCACACAGCCACGCCCACACAGCCACGTTCCCACAGCCACGCCCACACAGCCACGCCCACACAGCCACGCCCACACAGCCACGCTTCAAACAAGTGAGGGAGGCAGCCGGCCACACACCTGGTCATCTGGCTCCAATGTCTCCATTATAATATTAAAAAAAAGAACTAATCATGTTGCTCCAATGTCTCCATTATAATATTAAAAAAAAGAACTAATCATGTTCAAGCTTTTCAGCTTTGCTGAAGAACTGAGAAGCCAACTTTATGTTATTAACCGTAAAACACAATTTAAATATAATTTTAAAAATATGTCTGGAACGTTTTTCAATGTAAACAATGGCGGCGGCGGCGGGCTGTGCTCCTCTGCCTCAGTTACAACTACAGGACCAACATTAACTACCATAACCTTACCTTTATTGTTGAGTGTAGTGTCTGTGGTGGGCATGTTGAGTGTGGGCGTGTTGAGTCTGTGGGCGTGTGGTGGGCGTGTTGACACTGTAGGTGTGGTGGACGTGTTGAGACTGAGGGCGTGTGGTGGACGTGTTGAGACTGAGGGCGTGTGGTGGACGTGTTGAGACTGAGGGCGTGTGGTGGACGTGTTGAGACTGAGGGCGTGTGGTGGACGTGTTGAGACTGAGGGCGTGTGGTGGGGCGAGACGCCATGGCGGCCGGCACCAGCGTCGCCACCTCCTCCACCTTCCACTCCCACCTCTTACTCCTCAACCACTCTCATCTATTCCCACTACCACACTTCTTTAATATATATAACAAATTTACTAAATAATTTTGTGTTTGCTTTAATACTTTGGGGGCATTTTATTGTTTATATTTTATGATAATTACATGATGTTAAATTTAAAAAGTGTACTGCCGCGCACTCTGCTCTCCATTACAAACCTGACAATAACTGTCTGGTATATTACGTTTTTTGGGTTATACCTCGACCCCTCATAACAGTCTTTGTCCCTTATGTCTCACCCCAGGTTATGCTCACTTATATGTTCTTGCATGATGAGCTTCAGCTCCTGGGCCTTGCCTTTCTGTCGCAGGTAGCCTATTATATAATTGTCCCCCAGACATTGTGGCTACCATAGTGTAGCCTCGCCCATCACCACTTGTATCTCATTCCACTTCCTCATTAATATTACACTGAATAAGTTATTGTTAACACTCACATGGCTAATTTGAGTTGAAATTTACATTTGAGTTACAAATGTCTTTCAAATGTGTCTTACAAGTGTTTTACAAATGTGTCTTACAAGATTAAAGTTAATCTTGTTTTGTCCTTTTTCCTAATGTCTGAAAAATCTTACAAATGTGTCTTACAAATGTGTCTTACAAATGTGTCTTACAAATGTGTCTTACAAATGTGACTTACAAATGTGACTTACAAATGTGACTTACAAATGTGACTTACAAATGAGACTTACAAATGAGACTTACAAATGTGACTTACAAATGTGACTTACAAATGTGACTTACAAATGTGTCTTACAAATGTGACTTACAAATGTGACTTACAAATGTGACTTACAAATGTGTCTTACAAATGTGTCTTACAAATGTGTCTTACAAATGTGTCTTACAAATGTGTCTTACAAATGTATCTTACAAATGTATCTTACAAATGTGTCTTACAAATGTATCTTACAAATGTGTCTTACAAATGTATCTTACAAATGTGTCTTACAAATGTCTTACAAATCTTACAAGTCTTGTCGCCTAATATCCTTCATGTTTCCCAAAATGGTGAGATGAAGTTTCTTAGGCTTTCCTCATAACTCCAACCTCGCCCTTCTCCTCGCCAACCACCTCAGTCAGGCTCCAGCCCTAGACAGGGTCGACTGGGCTCCAGTCCTAGACAGGGCCGACTGGGCTCCAGTCCTAGACAGGGCCGACAGGGCTCCAGTCCTAGACAGGGCCGACAGGGCTCCAGACCTAGACAGGGCCGACAGGGCTCCAGTCCTAGACAGGGCCGACAGGGCTCCAGCCCTAGACAGGGCCGATAGGGCTCCAGTCCTAGACAGGCCGACAGGGCTCCAGCCCTAGACAGGGTCGTCTGGGCTCCAGCCCTAGACAGGGTCGACAGGGCTCCAGCCCTAGACGGGGCCGACTGCAACAATTTAGTAAACCTTAGTGTTGTTTTAGTTGAGGCTGCCACAGTGGGGCTGGATATTCTAGTGAAGGTCTACAGTGTGGGAACCGACCTGTGAGATTTATATTTATTTAATTTATATGAATTTATATAGAATTTATATTTACGTTAATTTATATACTTCGATAGCAATTTGTATAATGATAAGTGGACTGTATTTCTGCAATAATCTCTTAATCTCACAAATCGATCCTCTACACATTAGGGGGGTTTATTTAATTAATATATATGCAGCCAATCAAACTACAGTATTAACTACATACATTGAAAAGGTTCCTTATCTTATAGTACAGCAGGCCTTAGTCCAAACAGATATAACTAGGATGTAGACACCAAATTATCCTCTTTGAGGTAGCTTCCATCACCCAGTAACTGTTGCACAAAGTCTTCCTCGTCTTGACCTGTTAAAAGGGCGCTAGCTGTAAAGCCAGATACCTATATATGACAAGCTATATCAGAGAAAATACTGTACATGGAACATTGAAGACCTGGCTTAATTACCTTTAGTATGAGGCGATTTCGTGATCTAACCGGACCACCCTACCCAATGACATTAATGGCCACTAATGATAGATATACGGGTTTCGGAAAGACACTTAACTTGAATTTGTTGACAGCGTGTGATAATGGTACACCTTTGGTTTCCATAACACTTCGTCCAAGTAAAATTAACAGGAGCCGAATTTGCTCCCTGCGCCTCTGGTCTCAATAATGTCTAACACTCCATACTATTGACGCTACTGGCCGACATTGTCCAGATATGATAGGAGCCGAATTTGCTCCACACGTCTCGGAGGTGACACAACAACACCTGTCTAACACTCCATACTATTGACGCTACTGGCCGACATTGTCCAGATATGATAGGAGCCGAATTTGCTCCACACGTCTCGGAGGTGACACAACAATGGCTGCCCTCCTTCCCCCTGACGCCTGGCTTACATTGTCCAGATGTCAGAAGTTGATAGAAGGGTCACATTTACTCTACTTTAATATTGATAATTAAGTTAATTTATATGAGATGTTTTTCTGATGGTAAAGTCCAAAGACTAATGTATTTAAGAATAATTCCCAGCAGAATAGCTGGTGAATTTATAATGGTATGTGGTGATGATATCCCGTTTTCTTTAGACAGTAATTCCACTACAAGTTACGTTTTCTATGGGTAACTTGTTGGTAATACAGCAGCAATTATTATCTGTCTGTATGATATATTAAATGGTGTCGGATTTTCCGACATACAGTTAGTGGTACAAGACCTGAAAGCTTTCTTTTCCAAGTTTCTTCAGACTATATATATGTTTGACAACTTTGCATACACCACTGATGTTATCCTGGTTATATGTGTGGTATTTGGTGACGCTTGTGGCTGATCACAGTTGTAAGGTAGACATGAGGCCACTGCTTGGTTATGGACTTTAATTACATTTATACTGTTGTTGTTGTTATTGGGTTTGGGGCAGCTACCCTGCAGGGCCGTGTGCACCCCGTCGTTGGTGTGTGTCGAGGAAACATAACTCGCCAGTTGGCAGGAAAACTGCCTCGCTTTACATCAGACACACAGAACCAACTGGAAGCCTATCTATCGACCACCCAGGGACACCGGACAATAGATGCATCAAGGCGTCCTGTGAACTGTGCTTAACATAACAAAATTGATTCATCCTGCTTCATCTCTGAAGACGAGCGGACGTCTAGACACCTGCTCGGCTTGGGGGCAGCCAGATCACGTTCCGTTATGCCAGTTTACCCATAGGGTGTTGACACTGTCGTCTGGCATTATTCAACCATCAAGATTGTTACGACGCTTGGCGCACATATCGCCTGGGGTCACAGGAAAGATGATTCATTTTGAATGTTTTCTGGATGGTTCTTTGGGCGGGTAGACGGTGTCCGGCGCCATCTTGGCCGAGAGGTGCTGGGAGTAGGTGGGTCTTGGTGGGCTCCTGGTGTGCCCTCAGACGTGGTGGGCTCCTGGTGTGCCCTCAGACGTGGTGGGCTCCCGGTGTGCCCTCAGCCGTGGTGGGCCACAGAGCCAGGGCCCACCACAGAGCCAGGACACACCAGAGGTTCACAAAGACCAGCAAACTCCCGGCGCCTTAAGACCAAGCTGGCGCCAGACACCATTTCCTACCCGATGAGCCAACCGGAGAACTGAGAAAGAAACAAACATCTGTCAACGTGTAACACAGGGGGGGGGGGGACCATTCTGTTCTTCGTAATTCGTTCTCTACCTCTCTGCACCCGTATTCTACTTTAGCTCTCTACACCAAGGGACCCCAAAACTTTTACTTGAGCCGACCCCACGCCACGTGGTCTTAAGACGATTGACCGACATAAGATTCTACAACCCATATGACGTGAAATAGACTTCTAGCAAAACTCTAGAATCGCCTTCGCTGCCACCACCAGACCAGTAACACTGCGCAATGATCAAGGTCTGGATCGATCATGCTAATCAATAAACTTTGGGGCATGATCCCCACTAGTAATATATGACTTGGATATCCGTAAGTGTGGAATTAATTAACAATCAAAGGGAATAATGAATTCTGATTCGGTGTTAGAGTCGGCGCCCAACTCCACTCTGCCTCTCCGGCTACCCACATGGTACGGGACCATCCACATAAATTATACAAAATTGAAATTAATAAAAAAGACCATTTAATAGCTAAATGGTTTATTCAAAAACTAAACAAAATGTAAATCAATGTACTCCCTAACCTGAACACTTCCTACTTCGGCAATGAGTTGACCTATTCCCTATAACAACACTCTTACAGCAACTCTACCTTTTTGGCGACCAGCTAGATGTTAGTGCTAAGGTCCTGGGAAGAGGTGGAGTGGATACCTTCCCTGTGTTGCTCCGGATCCCACACTGTCCTTCCCACATGCTTCTCTACCCAGACGCCCAGATCTGTATCCTTACGCTTGGCTTTACTACATTGCTCCTAGGTGTTTAAGATTAACAACTAATCTCTGTTGCACTGAATGATCCAGATTGGTTGAATTCTTTTAACTGACGTTAATTACACAAGCATCTAGGGAAGAGCTATTTCCGTTTACAAAATGGCTATTTGACCTTTGAGAAAATACCAAAAATATGGAGCTTTGGTGACCTTCGTGACCTAAGGTCGCCCAAATCCTTCCGCCTCCACGTCTAGTCCCGCTAGTGACGTCACTGATGGTGACTTAACTCATTATTCTGGTACTATATTATTCTTGATACTATAACCAGGAATATTATACAGTTTGAATGAAGACTAATTTCTCTAGATAAGTGAATTCTGTAAAATAATTCATTATACGAAACTGTGAACAAAGGCGGCAATTATTTTCACCGCCAATCCCCCCAGGGGATGCTCCCGGGTCACCACGTGGGTCCAGCTTCCCATTCTCCCATGCGTAGATAAAACATTCTGGGTCATTCCTACAACAGCTAGTTTGTTACAAACTTGCCTGTGGCCCTAAGCTATCAGGGCCCAACATATGGAAAAGTTGGCCGTGGGAGAGGAGTGCCAGATGACAGCGTCGAGACCCAAAGGTCAATAATGGCATTCCATTTCCCGGCAGTCCCCAGGAGCAGCAGGTTTCTACTCCCCTTCATGGTTAAATTAGAAGTTGTTTACTTATAATTGTGCAAGATTAGCAGCGACCCAAGCGTGGCAGGCGTCTTGGTCTGTGTTTACATGGATGGCATATGCCACGCAGCGCAGGCAAATGGGTAGTATTGTTTGTTCTAACTTCTCTAACTTTGTCTTGTGTTTAACTAGGTATGGACTCCAGGCTGGAGCTTCATACTCCAGGATTGGTCTGACATAAGTGGCATACAAGGTCCTCAACGATTTCTTACACAAGTTTCTAAAGGCAGTTCTTATGTTGGCCAGTCTAGCATATGCCGCTGATGATATTCTTTTAATGTGGGCCTCTGGGGACATGTTTGGTGTGATATCAACCCCCAGATCTTTCTCTCTATCTGACTCTTGCAGGATTTCACCTCCCAGAAGGTACCTTGTGTTCAGCCTTCTGCTCCTTTCGCCTAATTTCATTAATTTACTCTTTCCTGAGTTGAACTTTAGTAGCCATTTTCTAGACTATTCCTCCAGTTTGTCGAGGTCGTCCTGTAGTTTCTGTATATCTTCACCTGTCTTAATTCTCCACATATCTTTATGTGATATCTTGATGTGTGTGTGTTTGTATTAGCACATTCATAATACATATATATTTATACAAACATAATTATACAATGCACACATTTTCACATACACAAAATCATTATTATTAGACAGTAATCATTGTATTTTAAACAACGATAAAAGTCTTCAATATATTTAAAAGAAAACTGTGAAAAATAGTTCAATTAACTTTGTTATTAACGAGCGTTCAATCTGAATCATTTGCAGATAACAAGCATCGTTCAGCGCCCGAGAATTGATGGTTCAATCGCTCCACAGAACACCTGCAAATTGAAGCATTAGATATCCCTCCTCCTAATTACCGTAGACAAGGATTAATTACCAATTACCACCTGTAAATTCTTAAAGATTCGGTAATGTAATTAGGATTATGATCCAAGATTGTCTCTGTTGATTGTTTTGTTCTTGTTGTTATTGGTTATTTCTGTCCCATTTTTTGTCTTAGAAATAAAAATTATGTGTTTGTGGGGGAAAAAATTGGCAAAATGAACAGGGGAAAGAGAAAGGAATCAAATAACAATACACTTAGGGTATGTTACACGAACAGTAGGCGTCTACAAACAAAATAAACGATTTAAATGCTCTATTTTACATAGAAACAATATATATTATTGCATTTACTGAAACATGGATGAATGTAGAAAACAGACAACTATTAGCTGAATATCAAATAAATGGATTTAAACTATTTCACACAGATAGATCTATTAGACGAGAAAGAGGAGTAGCCATATATGTTAGGGAACATTTGAATGTAGTCTCAAAGAGGGAATCAAAACTGAGCCACACACAGAAACTATTTGGTTAGAATTAAACGAAAAAGCTAGAAATCTTATAATTGGAGTTATATACAGACCACCAAACTTAGACAGAATTGAAGCAAAGCATCTATGGGATGAAATATCTAGAGCATCTAGGTCTAACAGTATTTGTGTCATGGGTGACTTTAATTTTAATGGAATAAACTAGAGTGCCAAAACAGGGAATAACGAAGCAGAATATTTTTTTAGAATTAATTGATGATTGCTTTCTTAAGCAACACATTAAGGAACTAATGCAGGAAAATAATTTTTTAGACTTGGTGTTAACTAACAGAGGAAACAAATTAATGGCATCGAAATAGAGAGTGAGCTAGGGAACAGTGATCACAAAGAAATTAGATTATCATAGAATGGAATAGATTTGTAGGAGAAAATTCTGTTAAAGTTCCAGATTTTCGAAAAGCTGATTTTAATGGCCTAAGAAAGTTTTTGGGTGAAAAGAAGATTGAAAAGTCCTAGGCATTTGGGGTGGGCCGGTCTTGGAGCCAGAAGTGAACCCAACGGTGGGTGATGTAAAAAGGGATTTCGATGTTGACTCAAAATATAACTTATTTAAAAATATTCTAAGCAAAGCACAGGAACATAGTATACCGTACAAATTGAATAGATCGAATAATAATGACCTAAAATGGATAACAAAGGATCTGAAGAACCTTACAGGTAGAGAGAGACCTTGGTACAAAAGGATTAAAAATGGGGAAGTCGGTTTAGAACAAGAATTCATCCAACTGGTTAGAAATGTTAAAAAATGGATAAGTAGGGCAAAATAAAACTTTGAAATTCGCATAGGAGGGTAAGCAAAGATAAATCCTAAAGTTTTTTTTTCAGTTATATTGAACAAACATTAGGGAAAGGATCGTTCCAATAAAAATTGAGACAGGTCAGATAACTGATAATGACGAAGAGATGAGTAATATTTTTAATAAATATTTTATCTCTGTATTTACAAGAGAGAACTTAACATTATGCCTTCAGCTAAACAAGTCAGTGTGGGTGGGGGACGGGAACAGGTTGACTAGTTTAGCAGTTACCAGGGAGGATGTTATTAAACAAATAGTGAAACTCAATCCAAACAAATCTCCAGGGCCAGACGAAGTGTTTGCCTGGATGCTTAAGGAATGCAAAGAGGAGCTTTGCAAGCCACTGTCTACCATATTTAATAAATCACTAGAGTCAGGCATAGTGCTAGAGTCGTGAAGGTTACTAATGTAATACCAGTTTTTAAGAAAGGAGATAGATCACTTGTGTCAAGATATCGACCAATTTGCCTAGCGTCTCTTATGGGGAAGTTACTTGAATTGATAATTGCAAATACTATTCGTCTTCATCTTGAAAAACATCAGTGTTTCACAACTTTGATTTACAAATTGCCGTTCATTTTTAACAAATCTGCTCATTTTATTCCAACCTAGTTGAAGCAGTTAATAGTGGTAAAGTGTGTGATGTTGTGAACCTAGACTTTCGCAAAGCTTTTGATACAGGGCCACATGAAAGACTGATTAAAAAGATAAAGGCCCAAGGTAATGGGGATGCTATATTAAATTGGATTAAGGCATGGCTGTATCAAAGGAAACAAAGAGTTAGTATATATGGAGTTAAGTCAGAGTGGCAAAAGTTGTAGGTGGAGTACCTCAAGGCTCTGTTCTGTGACCTCTGTTGTTTATATAATATATATAAATGATTTAGATTCAGGTTTGAGCAGCAATATTTGCAAATTTACCGATGGTACTAAAATCGGTAGGGAAATTAACACGGAAGAAGACTCACTATCACTTCAACTGATCTAAATAGGGTTTTGAAATGATCAAAAGATTGGCAGATGCAGTTTAATGCTGATAAATGTAAAGTTCTGAGGCTAGGTAATGATCATAGAGTTACAAGATACGAGCTAGATGGTGTTGAGATTGAGAAGTTGAATTGCGAAAGGGATCATATGAGGCAGCTCCTATTTATAACCATCCAATCCCACTCATATATTTGTCCAACCCACGTTTGAAACAATCGAGAAACCCCACGTCCTCCACGCCACGCGGCAACGGGTTCCACAAATCAACAACCCTGTTACTGAACCAGTATTTACACAAGTCTTTCTAAATCTAAACTTATCCAATTTATACCCATTTTTCGTGTTATGTCTTGTGTTAATACTTTTAATACCCTATTAATATCCCCCTTGTTATGTCCATTCATCCACTTGTAAACCTCTATCATGTCACCTCTAACTCTTCGCCTTTCCAGTGAATGCAATTTAAGCTTTGTTAATCTTTCTTCATATGACAGGTTTCTAATTTTGGGAATTAACTTTGTCATCCTGCGTTGGACACATTCAAGTGAATTTATATCCATTCTATAGTACAGCGATCAAAACTGAACTGTATAATCTAAATGGGGCCTAACCAGAGCAAGATATAGCTGAAGAACCACACCAGGTGTTTTGTTACTAACGCTTCGATTAATAAATCCCAGTGTCCTATTTGCCTTATTACGAACATTCATGCATTGATCCTTTGGTTTTAAATTCTTACTTATCATAACTCCCAGATCCCTTTCGCAATCTCAGTACCATCTAGTTCGAATCTTGTAACTCTATCATCATTACCTAGCCTCAAAACTTTACATTTATCAGCAATAAACTGTATCTGGTAATCTTTTGACCATTTCAAAACCTTATTTAGATCGACTTGAAGTGATACTGAGTCTTGTTCCGTGCTTATTTCCCTACCGATTTTCGTATCATCGGCAAATTTGCAAATGTTGCTAATCAAACCTGAATCTAAATCATTTATATATATTATAAACAGCAGAGGTCCCAGGACAGAGCCTTAAGGCACTCCACTTACAATATTTTGCCACGAACTCTTTGTTTCCTTTGGTATAGCCATGCTCTAATCCAACTTTATATAGCACCCCGGTATATGGAAGCCGGTATATATGGGAGCCGGTCGGCCGAGCGGACAGCACGCTGGACTCGTGATCCTGTGGTCCTGGGTTCGATCCCAGGTGCCGGCGAGAAACAATGGGCAGAGTTTCTTTCACCCTATGCCCCTGTTACCTAGCAGTAAAATAGGTACCTGGGTGTTAGTCAGCTGTCACGGGCTGCTTCCTGGGGGTGGAGGCCTGGTCGAGGACCGGGCCGCGGGGACACTAAAAAGCCCCGAAATCATCTCAAGATAACCTCAAGATAACCCCCAATGCCATGAGCCTCTTTCTTTTTAATCAGTCTTTCATGTGGCACTGTATGAAAAGCTTTGCTAAAGTCAAGGTACACAACATCGCAAACCTTACCACAATCAACTGCCTCAACTATGCTGAAATAAAATAATAGCAAATTTGTTAAACATGAACGGCAATTTGTAAAACCATGTTGCGAATCATTTATTAATTTATGTTTTTCAAGATGAAGACGAATTGTATTTACAATTATCGATTCAATTAACTTTCCCACAATAGACGTTAGGTTAATTGGTCGATAGTTTGATGCGAGTGATCTATCTCCTTTCTTAAAAATTGGTAACACATTAGCAACCTTCCATGACTCTGGCACTCTGCCTGACTCTACTGATTTATTAAATATGGTTGAAAGTGGGTCACAAAGCTCCTCTTTGCATTCTTTAAGCACCCTGGCAAACACTTCATCCGGCCCTGGGAATTTGTTTGGATTGAGTTTTACTATTTGTTTATTTACATCCTCCCTGGTAACTGCTAAACTCGTCAACCTGTCCTTGTCCTGACCCACATAGACTTGTTCGGCTGAAGGCAAATTGTTAAGTTCCTCTTTAGTAAATACAGAGATAAAATATTTATTAAAAATACTACTCATCTCTTCATCACTATCTGTTATTTGACCTGTCTCAGTTTTTAATGGACCTATCCTTTCCCTAATCTTTGTTCGATGTAACTGAAAAAACCCTTTAGGATTTGTCTTTTTTTTAGAGTTACAAGACGCAAGGGGTAAGGAAGAGCAGGAGAATTAGAAGATGCAGGAGGAGAACCCCAAGCAGTAGGAGGAGGAGAAGAAAGAGGAGAACCCCGACCAAAAAGGTCATCAGTAGTTATCTCTCTGATGACGCTGATGCCACCTACACCCTGCTAAGTCACCTTTCCTGTGTATACACACAATAAACTTTTAATAAGATAAAACCATTCTCAAGTCGATTGTGATGAGGAAGTAGAGACAGGCAATAAATAGGCACGAGAGATGAGGAGCAAAGTAAGGTGTAGTAGAGGGACTAGTAGTAGGAACTGCAGAGGGCCTATTGGCCCATACGAGGCAGTTCCTATTATAACCACCGAAAGAGAAGGAGAAAATAATGAGAAAAGGAAAACGAGGGAACGTAGGAGAAGACAATGAACAGAAAAAAAGGGAAAAGAGAAAGAAAGGTAAATGGAAAGGGTAAGCTTATGTAAGGTCACGTTTGTTAGAAAGATTAGAGCATTTGAGTATATACTGTGAAAGGGAAGAGTCCACAGCAACAAAGCCAGGACTCAAGTTCATGTTGGGTACGTTGTGTATTAGAGCCGATTCAACAAGACGGCGTCTGTGTAGAGTAGAGGCAGGAAAGATTATTTTGGAGGAAGACCAATCAATGGGATGATTAGAATCCCTCACATGGCAGAAGAGAGCATTGTTAGTGTCTGCAGACTTAACACTTCTCTTGTGTTCTTTAAGTCTGTCATTCAGTGTACGGCCAGTTTCGCCAAAGTATTGGAGAGGACAAGACGAACAGGAAATAGAGTAGACACCAGCAGCATTAGAGCAGGAGGAGCAGTGTGAACTAGATTGCTATGAAGTGTGTTAGTTTGACGAAAGGCGAGTTTATTGTCAAGAGGACGAAAGGTATTGGTAAAAGTTTTGAGTTCAGATATGAAGGGAAGGCATAGTACAGTGCAACTAGTGTTGGAAGCAGGTTTAGGATGAAAAAAAATTCGTTTAGCCTGAGAGTAGGCACAGTTGATGAAATGCAAAGGGTAACCAAGGCGAGAGAGGTAAGGTAATTATCAAAAGAAGGCACCAAACCGGGAAGGCTATGTAGCACCATCAAAGTGCGAAATAATCAGAGGGCGCTAAATATCACCAAGAATGCCAATACGAGAACAAAAACGCATAAGGCGAACGATATCAAAAGTATCCGATTCACCTAGAATTCTATCGAGGGACAAGTGACCGCGAGGGACGGTCGGAAAGCAAGACACACGCTCGTCCTGAAAGTCAGGACATTCAACAAGGATATGCACAACTGTAAGAGGGACAACGCAATTCGGACAATAAGGAGCAGGGCGGTGCTCCATTAAGTGACCGTGGGTTAAGCGGGTTTGACCAACCCGCAGCCGTGCCAAAGCAGTTTCCCACCGCCGGTTACGGTGGTAGGAGGAAGGCCACGGGGACACACTACGTTTGAGAGTACGCAGCTTGTTACCAACCACAGAGGACCAACAACCCTGCCAACGGGCAAGAATGGAAGAATGAATAACAGGATAAAAGTCGGAATAAGGAATACTTTTACGGGAGATGGGACAAGAACGGATAGCTTCCTTAGCGGCAGCATCCGCACGCTCATTGAAAGAAACACCAATATGGCTGGGAACCCAGCAAAACTACTGATTTAAATTTACTAGAAATAAGAAACAGCCAATGTTGAATCTCGATGACCACCGGATGGACAGGATTAAAGGACCCCAGAGCCATGAGTGCACTACGAGAATCAACTACAACCACAAAGGAGGAATGAGAATGAGAAAGCAAGAGACGAAGAGCATAGAGAATAGCATAAAGTTCTGCCGTAAAGACGCTAGCCTCCGAAGGGAGGCGACACATATAAGTACGGTCAGGAAAAACAATAATGTAGCCCACACAGTCCGCAGACTTAGACCCATCAGTGAAGATGGAAATAGAGTGGGAGTGCGAAGAAAAGTGCTCAAGGAAGAGGCTTTTCAGAATAGTAGGAGGGGTAAAGGCTTTAGTAATACAAGTCAGGGACGTACAAAACTTGGGAAATGGGACTCTCCACAGAGGTAAGGAAGGAACAATACGAGGAGAAACATTAGAAATATGAACAGAAAGATAATCCTGCAAGCGAGATAACTGGACAGAAAGTGGGAGACAATGAAGAGGAACAGGAACCACAGGAGGAGGAAAAGTCAATGCACGACAGAGGCGAGAGGAAGGATGTTGGAAGGACCGCGTAAGATAGCGAAGACAGTAGCGATCACGGCGGTCCTGAAGAGAGAGAAAGCCAGTGTCAACATACAAACTAAGGGCGGGAATCGAACGAAAGGCACCAGAGCTGAGACGCAACCCAGTATGGTGCAAAGCATCAAGACGGCGAAGAGTAGAAGGAGAAGCAGAAGAGTATGCAGGGCAACCATAATCGAGTTTAGACAGGACGAGAGAGGAGTGCAAATAGAGGAGCGTGCGCCTATCCGCTCCCCAAGAAGGATGGGACAAAACCTTAAGGAGGTTAAGGGCCTTAGAGCATTCAACTCGGAGGTAAGAGATATGGGCTGACCAAGACAAACGAGTGTCAAAGACCAACTCCAAAAGCTTCGTGGAATCCCTGTACACAATGGGATGACCATAAAGCGGCAAAGAGGGAAGAAGAACGACATGCTTCCGAGTAAAAGTCATGGCACAAGTCTTAGACGCAGAGAACTTGAAGCCATTATCGGTGGCCCAAGACGACACGGCATCAATCGCAAGTTGAAGCCGCTGTTGAAGGAGAGGGGAATTATCACCCCGACAGCAAAGGGTAAGATCATCAACATAGAGAGCAGAGAAGACGCCAGAAGGAAGAGAGGAAAGAAGACCGTTGAGGGCAACTAGAAAAAGAGTAGTGCTCAGAACACTACCCTGGGGCACACCCTCATACTGCTGAAAAGGGGCAGAGAGAGCAGTACCAAGCCGCACACGAAAGGAACGACGAGAGAGGAAGCTCCGGAGAAAGAGCGGGAGGTTCCCACGAAGGCCAAAAGAATGAAGTTGAGACAGAATATGATACCGCCAGGTAGTGTCGTAAGCCTTTTCCAGGTCAAAAAGGACGGCAACAACGGAGGTCTTCGCAGCAAAAGCAGTACGAATATAGACCTCCAAATTCACCAGGACATCTGTTGTGCTGCGGCACTTGCGAAAACTAAATTGAGAAGGGGAGAGGTGGCGATAGTGCTCTAAGAACCACATCAAACGAACGTTGACCATACGGTCAAAGAGCTTGCAGACACAAGTCATGAGAGCAATAGGGCGGAAGTCCTTGGGGGATGACCCGAGAGACCCTGGTTTCCGAACAGGGAGGACAACAGCATCGAGCCAGTCTTCAGGGACTGACGACGACTCCCAGACCCGGTTGTACAGCCTCAGTAAATACTGAGACGTGCACGGAGGGAGATGGCGAAGCATTTCATAATGAATGCCATCGGAGCCCGCTGCCGTAGAACCACAAAGGGCTAGGGCAGACTGAAGTTCAGAGAGAGAGAAGGGATCATTATAGGGAAGGTGAAGATAAGTACAGAAATTTAAAGGACGAGATTCAAGGAGAGGCTTACGAAGAAGGAAGGATTAGGGGAGACGAGAACCAGAACTAACAGAAGAGAAATGGGAACCCAGTTCGGTCGCAACCTGCAACGGGTCCGCCACAAGAGTACCATGAAGGCAAAGGACCTGTGAGACATCGGGAACGAACTTACCCGCAATCTTGCGGATACGCTTCCAGACCAGTGGAAGAGGAGTTTCGGACGTAACGGTGGAGACATAAGACTCCCAGCAAGCACGTTTAGCCGCACGGATGGTCCTACGAGCCACCGCACTCGCCTTCCGAAACAAAAGAAAAGACTCAACCGTCTGCCGGCGGCGATGTCTCTTCCAGGCTGCACGCTTACAGCGGACAGCCCGAGCACAGTCCAAACTCCACCAGGGAACGCACTTCCGCGTTCCCCGAGAGGAAGAGCGAGGAATAGAGTGGAGGGCAGCGTCAAAGACAGTGCCATGAAAAAGAAGGAGGGCGCGAGGGAGAGGTAAAACGGAGAGGTCGGAAATAGTAGCACGGAGAGTAAAGAGGCGCCAGTCAGCCTCGGCAAACCGCCACCTAGGGAAGGAGAGAGGAGGGCGAAAGGAGAAAAAAGTGACAAGGATAGGAAAATGGTCACTGCCATGGAGGTCATCAAGGACCCGCCACCAGAAATCTAAGGAAAGGGATGACGAGCACAGAGAAAGATCGAGACAAGAAAGGGAGCGAGTCCGAGAGTCCAAATGAGTGGGCTCACCAGAATTAAGAAGGGACAGGGAAGAAGAGAGGATGAAAGGTTCAAGGAGGCGACCCCGGGTGTTTGTCAGCACATCTCCCCAAAGGGCATGACGACAATTGAAATCACCCAGCAGGAGCACAGGCTCTGGCAAGGAGTCTAGGAGGTGTTTAAGATCGGGAAGAGAAAGTGGGACAGTGGGGGGTAGATAAATAGAACAAACCATGTACCATATACGCACAAAGATACGGGCGGCAGAACAGTGGAGAGGCGAGGAAAAAAGTAAGGGGACAAAGGGAACATCGGAATGAATCAAGAGAGCAGAAGAATTATGGACCCCAGCTGTCGCTGGGGGAGGGGAGAGAAAAGAATAGCCACGGAAGCGACCAGGACGAGAACCAAGCATCGGCTCCTGGAGACAGACACAAAGGGGCAAAAACTGTGAAATGAGAAGTTGGAGGTCAAGGAAATTGGCGTAAACTCCACGGATGTCCCACTGGAGAAAAGACATCAGCAAAGAGAGAGAGGAGAGCAACAGAGAGCAAAGAAGAAACAAAGGTGAAGAAGGAACACAGCACGCTAAAAAAGCACAGAGTCAGGATCAGGGTCAGGGAAGTCAGGGTTAGGGGGCATGGGTAAACTGAGTAAAGAAGGAGGGCAAGAAGCGGGAGGACGGACCAGAGGCGGACGAGCAGGGTCTGGAGGAGAAGGAAGGTCAAATGACTACTGCGCCTTTTGACCTCATATGGATATATCCCCTCAGAGAACCATATTGCGAACAATTTGATGCCAAACTGAATGACGTAGCACGGAAATTGAATTAAGAAAACCAGAAAGACTACACACATTCTAGTGTGGGTGTGCAAAGTGTTAACCACTACTTAAGTAATTTATGAATATTTCTATGCTTGAAATTAGTCACTTAACTTAATCTGCAATTAAATTACCGAAGACTAAATTACCGAAGAGAAAAATATGATGAGATCAGGAACTTCCTCAGGGGAATACCATGAGAAACATAACTTAGACAAGAATGTGCAGGTCATGACGGATTTTGTCACCCAGAAGTGCCAGAAAGCTGCAGACAGGTTTATCCCCGTCCAAAAGGAGAAAAAACGAAAAACAGAAAAACCCATGGTTCAACCAGGAATGCAAGGTAGCAAAGTAACTGAGTAAAAGAACATGGACAATCTACAAAAATAACAGAACACCGGAGAGCAGGGAGAGGTACCAGAGGGCCAGAAATGAGTACTTCAGAGTGAGGAGGGAAGCAGAGAGACAGTTTGAAAATGACATAGCGAGTAAAGCCAAGACCCAACCAAAGCTGCTCCACAGCCACATCAGGAGGAAAACAGCAGTGAAGGAACAAGTGATGAAACAGAGAAACGGGGAGAACAGATACACGGAGAATGACAAGGTGGTGTGTGAAGAACTCAACAAGAGATTCCAGGAGGTCTTCACAATAGAACAAGGAGAAGCCCCTGCACTAAATGAGGAGGCGGCAAACCAAGCAACCCTGGAGGAATTTGACCTCACCAGTGATGAGGTCAAAAGGTGTCTGCTGGAGCTGGATGTGACAAAAACTGTTGGGCCTGACAATCTCACCATGGATACTAAAGGAAGGTGCAGAAGCACTAAGTGTGCCACTCTCTATGGTGTATAACAGGTCACTGGAAACAGGAGACTTACCAGGAAGTTGGAAGACAGCTAACATAGTCCCAATATACAAGAAGGGTGACAGGCAAGAGGCATTGAACTACAGGTCAGTTTCCCTAAATTGTATACCATGCAAGGTGATGGAGAAGATCGTGAGGAAAAGGCTCGTAGAGCATCTGGAGGGGAAATAACTTTGTAACACACACCACCAACATGGGTTCAGGGATGGTAAATCGTGCCTCACAGGTTTAATAGAATTCTATGACCAGCCAACAAACATTAGGCAAGAAAGAGAAGGGTGGGCCGACTGCATTTTCCTGGACTGCCAAAAGTCTTTGACACAGTGCCCCATAAAAGGCTGTTAAAAAAGTTGGAGCATCAGGCAGGAGTAAAAGGTAAGGTGCTCCAGTGGATAAGGGAGTACTTAAGCAACAGGAAACAGCGAGTAACGGTGAGGAGGGGAGACATCAGAGTGGCGAGATGTCACCAGCGGAGTCCCACAGGGCTCAGTACTTGGACCCATCCTGTTTCTAATATATGTAAACGATCTTCCAGAGGGTATAGACTCGTTCCTCTCAATGTCTGCTGATGATGCAAAAATTACAAGAAGAATCAAGACGGATGAAGATAGACAGAGACTACAGGATGACCTGGACAAACTGAAGGAATGGTCTAGAAAATGGCTAGTAAATTTTAACTCAGGAAAGTGTAAGATAATGAAATTAGGCAAAGGGAGCAGGAGGCTGAACACAAGGTATCATTTGGGAGGTGAAATCCTGCAGGAGTCAAATGGCGAGAAAGATCTGGGGGTTGATATCACACCGAACCTGTCCCCAGAGGCCCACATCAAAAGGATATCATCAACGGCATATGCTAAACTGGCCAACATAAGAACTGCCTTTAGAAACTTGTGTAAGGAATCGTTCAGGACCCTGAATACCACTTATGTCAGACCAATCCTTGAGTATGCAGCTCCAGCCTGGAGTCCATACCTAGTTAAACACAAGACAAAGTAAGAAAAGATCCAGCGGTATGCCACCAGGCTCGTCCCGGAACTGAGAGGAATGAGCTACAAGGAAAGGCTAAAGGAGCTGAACCTCACATCCCTGGAAAACAGAAGAGTAAGTGGAGATATGATAACCACCTACAAAATTCTCAGGGGAATTGACAGGGTAGACAAAGACAAACTCTTCAGCACGGGAGGGACACGAACAAGGGGACACAGGTGGACACGAACTTAGTACCCAGATGAGCCACAGAGACGTTAGAAAGATTTTTTTTTAGTGTCAGTAGTTAATAAATGGAAGGCATTAGGCAGTGATGTGGTGCAGGCTGACTCCATACACAGTTTCAAATGTAGATATGATAGAGCCCAGTAGGCTAAGGAATATGTACACCAGTTGATTCACAGTCGAGAGGCGGGACGAAAGAGCCAAAGCTCAACCCCCGCAAGCACAATTAGGTGAGTACACACACACTCCCCCCCACACACCCTGTGTGTGTGAGTGGGGAACCCTCCACGAGCAGCTCAACAGACATAGTGAGAGTAGCACCACCCCCATCCGCCACCCAATAGATGTCCTACATGCCCCAACCCCTGGTGCCCAAGGTGCCCACCTAAGGCACCCTCCCCCCCTTCCCCAGGATCTCCCTTCTCCCCCCCCCCTCCCCAAGTCCTCCTTAATATCCCATGCCCTCCCTTCTCCTCCACCCCCTATACCCTCTAGTATCCCCCACTCCCCTGAGCCCTCCCTTCTCCCCCACTCCCCTAAGACCTCCCTTCTTCATCCCCCCCTCAACACTCCCTTTCCCCAAACCTCCCCCCACCTCAAGCCCTCTTTCCTCTTCTGCCCCCCTAAGCCCCCATTCCCTCCCTCCTCCCACATCCCCAAGTCACCCCCTCTCACCTGCCCCCCCCCCCCTCAAGCCCTCCCTCCTCCCATATCCCCAAGCCACCCCCTCTCACCAGCGCCCCAAGCCTCCCCCGCCTCCACACCCCCCCAAGCTCTCTTTTCTCCCCTACCCCCCAAAGCCCTCCCTCCTACACCACCCTCACAGTACAGATCCGCCCAGCCCCTGCACATCCCAGATCTCTCAGGTTCCCCTTCAAAAGCCCTCCCATCCCGGTCCCTCCCTGCTTCAGGGGGGAAGCAATAGGATCTGAGAATGGACAGAAGAGTCAGTTTCAGGGTGATGTACTCGAACATAGTTGGCATCACAAGCAAGGCAAGTGAACTAAGGAAAAGCACACAAGTAAACCCCAGGTGTAATTGGACCCACAGAAACAAAACTCTCAGGAATCATAACGAATGCAGTGTTTCCCCAGGACTACACTCTAATAAGGAAAGAGAGGAAAGGAAAGAAGGGAAGAAGGTCGAGTGGCCCTACTAATGAGAAAGGAACAGAGTTTCAAGGAGATGGTTATCCTAGGCTACGAGTGATTCAGAGACTACATAACAGGCACCATGACAATGGGAGGACCAAAAGTAATAGTAGCAGTGATATATAACCCTCCACCAAATGACACATGACCCAGGCAAGAGTATGACATCATCATCATGGCAGTTAACACTATAATTGCGAGGGCAGCCTCTGCTGCCTGTAGGAATATATCCCATCTGCTCATTATGAGGGACTTCAATCACAGAAAGATAGACTGGGATAAGAAGGAACCGCATGGTGGTGAGGGTATATGGAGAGCCAAACTAATGGAGGTGGTAACAAGAAACTTCTTACGCCAGCATGTCAGGGAACCCACAAGGATGAGAGGAAATGATGAACCAGTGAGACTCGACCTCGTCTTCACTCTGAACGACTCCGGCGCTTTCGAGGCCCAGATAGAAATGAACCACCACAGTGTACTGGTGTTAGAGTATCTAACTGAAGAAGGGTTATTGAACTCGAGGAGGGGTACTGAAAACAATAGGATGGCATTCCAAAAGGGGAACTATGAGGTGATAGGAAAATTCCTATCATGATAACAAGGGAAACAGAGCTAAAGGAAAGACGGTCCAAGACATGATGGATTACATCACGCAGAAGTGTAAGGAGGCAGCAGACAAGTTTGTCCCGGTCCAAAAGGAAAACAATGAAATGAGGATGAGAAACTCGTGGTTTAATCAGAGATGTAGGCTAGCTAAGCAGTAAAGTAAAAGGGCGTGGAGAAACTATAGGAATAACAGGACACTGGAGAGCAGAGAAAGATACCAGAATGCCAGGAATGAATATGTCACATTGAGAAGAGAGGCAAAAGGGCAATACAAAAATGACATTGAAAGCAAGACAAAGACTCAACCTAAATTGCTGCACAGCCAAATCAGGAGGAAAAACAACAGTAAAGGAACAGGTTATGAAATTAAGGATAGAGGGCAGATGGATTCCCTATAAACGACAAGGAAGTGTTTGAGGAACTCAATAAGAAATTCCAGGAAGTCTTCATATTAGAGGAAGGAGAAGTTCCAGAGATAAGAGAAGGAATAGTTAACCAGGACTCACTAGAAGAGTTTGAGATCACCAGTGGGGAAGTAAGGGAACTGTTGCTAAATTTTGATGTGTCAAAGGCTATAGGCCCAGATGGAATCTCCCCTTGGATACTGAAGGAAGGAGCAGAAGCACTGTGCTTGCTTGGTGCAACAAATACTCCATATTTATAGGTATAAGTAAATTGTTATACTCCATGCTGTATAACAAATCACTGGTAACAGGTGAACTGCCAGAAATATGGAAGACAGCAAACTTAGTCCAGATATACAAGAAGGAAGATAGACAAGAGGTATGGAACTACAGGTCAGTGTCCCTAACTTGCATACCATGCACGTTGATGGAGAAGATTGTGCGAAAAAGCTAGTGGAACATCTGGAGCAAAGGAACTGTGACTCAACATCAACATGGTTTCAGGGATGGCAAGTCATGCCTCACAGGATTAATTGAATTCTATGACCAGGCAAGAGAGGGGTGGGCACACTGCATATTTTTGGATTGCCAGAAAGCCATTGACACAGTACCACACCAGAGACTAGTGCAAAAGCTAGAGATGCAAGGAAGAGTGAAAGGGAAGGTTGTGGATAAGGGAGGTAGCAGAAGACAGGAAGTCACTGTGAGGGTTGAGGCCTCAGACTGACGAGGCGTTACCAGTGGAGTCCCGCAAGGGTTCAGTCTTTGGACCAATACTGTTTTTGATATATGTAAATGATCTCCCAGAGGATATAGAATCATTCCTCTCATTGTTTGCTGATGATGCAAACATTTTGAGGAAGATTAAGACAGGGAAAGAGAGTAGGAGGCTACAAGATGACCTAGACAGACTGAATGAATGGTCCAACAAATGGCTACTAAAGTTCAACCCGAGTAAAAGAAAGGTAATGAAACTAGGCAGTGGAAACAGGCAGCCAGACAAAGGATACAGAATGGAAGATGAAGTCCTTCCTGAAAAGGTCAAAGAAGGATCTAGGAGACGACTCCACTCCACAAGCCTCCACTACATTAGCCCACGACCCTACTCCACGAGCCCACGCCTCCACTCCACGAGCCCACGCCTCCACTCCACGAGCCCACGCCTCCACTCCACGAGCCCACGACCCCACTCCACAAGCCCACGACCTCACTCCACGAGCCCACGACCCCACTCCACGAGCCCACGACCCCACTCCACGAGCCCACGAGCCCACGACCCCACTCCACGAGCCCACGACCCCACTCCACGAGCCCACGACCCCACTCCACGAGCCCACGCCTCCACTCCACGAGCCCACGCCTCCACTCCACGAGCCCACGCCTCCACTCCACGAGCCCACGCCTCCACTCCACGAGCCCACGACCCCACTCCACAAGCCCACGACCCCACTCCACGAGCCCACGACCCCACTCCACGAACCCACGACCCCACTCCACGAGCCCACGACCCCACTCCACGAGCCCACGACCCCACTCCACGAGCCCACGACCCCACTCCACGAGCCCACGACCCCACTCCACGAGCCCACGACCCCACTCCACGAGCCCACGACCCCACTCCACGAGCCCACGACCCCACTCCACGAGCCCACGACCCCACTCCACGAGCCCACGACCCCACTCCACGAGCCCACGCCTCCACTCCACGAGCCCACGCCTCCACTCCACAAGCCCACGCCTCCACTCCACAAGCCCACGCCTCCACTCCACAAGCCCACGCCTCCACTCCACAAGCCCACGCCTCCACTCCACAAGCCCACGACCCCACTCCACTAGCCCACGACCCCACTCCACTAGCCCACGACCCCACTCCACAAGCCCACGATCCCACTCCACAAGCCCAGGATCCCACTCCACAAGCCCACGACCACACTCCACTAGCCCACGACCCCACTCCACTAGCCCACGACCCCACTCCACTAGCCCACGATCCCACTACACTAGCCCACGACCCCACTCCACTAGCCCACGACCCCACTCCACTAGCCCACGACCCCACTCCACTAGCCCACGACCCCACTCCACTAGCCCACGACCCCACTCCACAAGCCCACGCCTCCACTCCACTAGCCCACGACCCCACTCCACTAGCCCACGATCCCACTCCACTAGCCCACGACCCCACTCCACTAGCCCACGATCCCACTCCACAAGCCCACGATCCCACTCCACTAGCCCACGACCCCACTCCACTAGCCCACGACCCCACTCCACTAGCCCACGATCCCACTCCACAAGCCCACGATCCCACTCCACTAGCCCACGACCCCACTCCACTAGCCCACGACCCCACTCCACTAGCCCACGACCCCACTCCACTAGCCCACGACCCCACTCCACTAGCCCACGACCCCACTCCACTAGCCCACGATCCCACTCCACAAGCCCACGACCCCACTCCACTAGCCCACGATCCCACTCCACAAGCCCACGATCCCACTCCACAAGCCCACGAACCCACTCCACTAGCCCACGACCCCACTCCACTAGCCCACGACCCCACTCCACAAGCCCACGATCCCACTCCACTAGCCCACGACCCCACTCCACTAGCCCACGACCCCACTCCACTAGCCCACGATCCCACTCCACAAGCCCACGATCCCACTCCACTAGCCCACGAATCCACTCCACTAGCCCACGAACCCACTCCACTAGCCCACGAACCCACTCCACTAGCCCACGACCCCCACAGTCATGCCCCCCACAACCACGCCCACGACCCCAGTCACGCCCAGGCTCCCCAAGCCAGCCCCCACGCTCCCACAGCCAGCCCCAAGCTCCCACAGCCACGCCCACGCTCCCTCAGCCAGACCCCACGCTCCCACAGCCAGCCCCACGCTCCCACAGCCACGCCCACGCTCCCTCAGCCAGCCCCACGCTCCCAAAGCTACGCCCACGTCCCCACAGCCAGGCCCACGCTCCCACAGCCACGCCCACGTCCCCACAGCCACGCCCACGCTCCCAAAGTCACGCTCCCACAGCCACGCCCACGCTCCCACAGCCAGCCCCACGCTCCCACAGTCACGCCCACGCTCCCACAGCCAGCCCCACGCTCCCACAGCTACTCCCACGTCCCCACAGCCAGGCCCAAGTCCCACAGCCAGCCCCATGCTCCCACAGCCACGCCCACGTCCCCACAGCCACGCCCACGTCCCCACAGCCACGCCCACGCTCCCAAAGTCACGCTCCCACAGCCACGCCCACGCTCCCACAGCCAGCCCCACGCTCCCACAGTCACGCCCACGCTCCCACAGCCAGCCCCACGCTCCCACAGCTACTCCCATGTCCCCACAGCCAGGCCCACGCTCCCACAGCCAGGCCCACGCTCCCACAGCCAGCCCCATGCTCCCACAGCCACGCCCACGTCCCCACAGCCACGCCCACGTCCCCACAGCCACGCCCACGCTCCCAAAGTCACGCTCCCACAGCCACGCCCACGCTCCTACAGCCAGCCCCACGCTCCCACAGTCACGCCCACGCTCCCACAGCCAGCCCCACGCTCCCACAGCTACTCCCACGACCCCACAACCACGCCCACGACCCCACAGCCACGCCCACGACCCCACAGCCACGCCCACGCTCCGACAGTTACGCCCACGCCCCCACAGCCACGCCCACGCCCCCACAGCCACGACACTACAGCCACGACCCCACAGCCACGACACTACAGCCACGACCCCACAGCCACGACCCCACAGCCACGCCAACGACCCCACAGCCACGCCAACGACCCCACAGCCACGACACCACAGCCACGACACCACAGCCACGACACCACAGCCACGACACCACAGCCACGACACCACAGCCACGACACCACAGTCACGACACCACAGCCACGACACCACAGTCACGACACCACAGCCACGACACCACAGCCACGACACCACAGCCACGCCCACGATACCACAGCCACGACACCACAGTCACGACACCACAGCCACGACACCACAGTCACGACACCACAGCCACGACACCACACCACAGCCACGACACCACACCACAGCCACGACACCACAGCCACGACACCACAGTCACGACACCACAGCCACGACACCACAGTCACGCCCACGACACCACAGCCACGACACCACAGTCACGACACCAGTCACGACACCACAGCCACGACACCACAGTCACGACACCACAGCCACGCCCACGATACCACAGCCACGACACCACAGTCACGACACCACAGCCACGACACCACAGTCACGACACCACAGCCACGACACCACAGCCACGACACCACAGCCACGACACCACAGTCACGACACCACAGCCACGACACCACAGTCACGACACCACAATCACGACACCACAGTCACGACACCACAGTCACGACACCACAGTCACGACACCACAGTCACGACACCACAGCCACGACACCACAGCCACGACACCACAGCCACGACACCACAGCCACGACACCACAGTCACGACACCACAGCCACGACACCACAGTCACGACACCACAGCCACGACACCACAGTCACGACACCACAGGCACGACACCACAGCCACGACACCACAGTCACGACACCACAGTCACGACACCACAGCCACGACACCACAGTCACGACACCACAGCCACGCCCACGATACCACAGCCACGACACCACAGTCACGACACCACAGCCAAGACACCACAGTCACGACACCACAGCCACGACACCACAGTCACGACACCACAGCCACGACACCACAGTCACGACACCACAGTCACGACACCACAGTCACGACACCACAGCCACGACACCACAGCCACGACACCACAGCCACGACACCACAGCCACGACACCACAGCCACGACACCACAGTCACGACACCACAGTCACGACACCACAGCCACGACACCACAGCCACGACACCACAGCCACGACACCACAGCCACGACACCACAGCCACGACACCACAGTCACGACACCACAGCCACGACCACGATACCACAGCCACAACACCACAGTCACGACACCACAGCCACGACACCACAGCCACGACACCACAGTCACGACACCACAGCCACGACACCACAGCCACGACACCACAGCCACGACACCACAGCCACGACACCACAGCCACGACACCACAGCCACGACACCACAGCCACGCCCACGATACCACAGCCACGACACCACAGTCACGACACCACAGCCACGACACCACAGTCACGACACCACAGCCACGACACCACAGTCACGACACCACAGCCACGACACCACAGCCACGACACCACAGCCACGACACCACAGCCACGACACCACAGCCACGACACCACAGCCACGACACCACAGCCACGACACCACAGTCACGACACCACAGTCACGACACCACAGCCACGCCCACGATACCACAGCCACGACACCACAGTCACGACACCACAGCCACGACACCACAGTCACGACACCACAGTCACGACACCACAGTCACGACACCACAGCCACGACACCACAGCCACGCCCACGATACCACAGCCACGACACCACAGTCACGACACCACAGCCACGACACCACAGCCACGACACACCAGCCACGACACCACAGCCACGACACCACAGCCACGACACCACAGCCACGACACCACAGCCACGATACCACAGTCACGCCCACGATACCACAGCCACGACACCACAGTCACGACACCACAGCCACGACACCACAGCCACGACACCACAGCCACGACACCACAGCCACGATACCACAGTCACGCCCACGATACCACAGTCACGACACCACAGTCACGACACCACAGCCACGACACCACAGCCACGACACCACAGCCACGACACCACAGCCACGACACCACAGCCACGATACCACAGTCACGCCCACGATACCACAGCCACGACACCACAGTCACGACACCACAGCCACGACACCACAGTCACGACACCACAGCCACGACACCACAGCCACGATACCACAGTCACGCCCACGATACCACAGTCACGACACCACAGTCACGACACCACAGCCACGACACCACAGCCACGACACCACAGCCACGCCCACGATACCACAGCCACGACACCACAGTCACGACACCACAGCCACGACACCACAGCCACGACACCACTGCCACGACACCACAGCCACGACACCACAGCCACGACACCACAGCCACGATACCACAGTCACGCCCACGATACCACAGCCACGACACCACAGTCACGACACCACAGCCACGACACCACAGCCACGACACCACAGCCACGACACCACAGCCACGACACCACAGCCACGCCCACGATACCACAGTCACGACACCACAGCCACGACACCACAGCCACGACACCACAGCCACGACACCACAGCCACGACACCACAGCCACGCCCACGATACCACAGCCACTCTACCCACAGCCACGCCCCTACAGCCACGCCCCCACAGCCACGCCCACGATACCACAGCCACGCCCCCACAGCCACACCCACGATACCACAGCGACGCTACCCACAGCCACGTCCCCATAGCCACGCCCACGCCCCCACAGTCACGCCCACGCGCCCAGTCACACCCCCACAGCCACGCATCCACAGCCACGCCCCCACAGCCACGCCCCCACAGCCACGCCCACACAGCCACGCCCACACAGCCACGCCCACACAGCCACGTTCCCACAGCCACGCCCACACAGCCACGCCCACACAGCCACGCCCACACAGCCACGCTTCAAACAAGTGAGGGAGGCAGCCGGCCACACACCTGGTCATCTGGCTCCAATGTCTCCATTATAATATTAAAAAAAAGAACTAATCATGTTCAAGCTTTTCAGCTTTGCTGAAGAACTGAGAAGCCAACTTTATGTTATTAACCGTAAAACACAATTTAAATATAATTTTAAAAATATGTCTGGAACGTTTTTCAATGTAAACAATGGCGGCGGCGGCGGCGGCGGCGGGCTGTGCTCCTCTGCCTCAGTTACAACTACAGGACCAACATTAACTACCATAACCTTACCTTTATTGTTGAGTGTAGTGTCTGTGGTGGGCGTGTTGAGTGTGGGCGTGTTGAGTCTGTGGGCGTGTGGTGGGCGTGTTGACACTGTAGGTGTGGTGGACGTGTTGAGACTGAGGGCGTGTGGTGGACGTGTTGAGACTGAGGGCGTGTGGTGGACGTGTTGAGACTGAGGGCGTGTGGTGGGGCGAGACGCCATGGCGGCCGGCACCAGCGTCGCCACCTCCTCCACCTTCCACTCCCACCTCTTACTCCTCAACCACTCTCATCTATTCCCACTACCACACTTCTTTAATATATATAACAAATTTACTAAATAATTTTGTGTTTGCTTTAATACTTTGGGGGCATTTTATTGTTTATATTTTATGATAATTACATGATGTTAAATTTAAAAAGTGTACTGCCGCGCACTCTGCTCTCCATTACAAACCTGACAATAACTGTCTGGTATATTACGTTTTTTGGGTTATACCTCGACCCCTCATAACAGTCTTTGTCCCTTATGTCTCACCCCAGGTTATGCTCACTTATATGTTCTTGCATGATGAGCTTCAGCTCCTGGGCCTTGCCTTTCTGTCGCAGGTAGCCTATTATATAATTGTCCCCCAGACATTGTGGCTACCATAGTGTAGCCTCGCCCATCACCACTTGTATCTCATTCCACTTCCTCATTAATATTACACTGAATAAGTTATTGTTAACACTCACATGGCTAATTTGAGTTGAAATTTACATTTGAGTTACAAATGTCTTTCAAATGTGTCTTACAAGTGTTTTACAAATGTGTCTTACAAGATTAAAGTTAATCTTGTTTTGTCCTTTTTCCTAATGTCTGAAAAATCTTACAAATGTGTCTTACAAATGTGTCTTACAAATGTGTCTTACAAATGTGTCTTACAAATGTGTCTTACAAATGTGACTTACAAATGTGACTTACAAATGTGACTTACAAATGTGACTTACAAATGAGACTTACAAATGAGACTTACAAATGTGACTTACAAATGTGACTTACAAATGTGACTTACAAATGTGTCTTACAAATGTGACTTACAAATGTGACTTACAAATGTGACTTACAAATGTGTCTTACAAATGTGTCTTACAAATGTGTCTTACAAATGTGTCTTACAAATGTGTCTTACAAATGTATCTTACAAATGTATCTTACAAATGTGTCTTACAAATGTATCTTACAAATGTGTCTTACAAATGTATCTTACAAATGTGTCTTACAAATGTCTTACAAATCTTACAAGTCTTGTCGCCTAATATCCTTCATGTTTCCCAAAATGGTGAGATGAAGTTTCTTAGGCTTTCCTCATAACTCCAACCTCGCCCTTCTCCTCGCCAACCACCTCAGTCAGGCTCCAGCCCTAGACAGGGTCGACTGGGCTCCAGTCCTAGACAGGGCCGACTGGGCTCCAGTCCTAGACAGGGCCGACAGGGCTCCAGTCCTAGACAGGGCCGACAGGGCTCCAGACCTAGACAGGGCCGACAGGGCTCCAGTCCTAGACAGGGCCGATAGGGCTCCAGTCCTAGACAGGCCGACAGGGCTCCAGCCCTAGACAGGGTCGTCTGGGCTCCAGCCCTAGACAGGGTCGACAGGGCTCCAGCCCTAGACGGGGCCGACTGCAACAATTTAGTAAACCTTAGTGTTGTTTTAGTTGAGGCTGCCACAGTGGGGCTGGATATTCTAGTGAAGGTCTACAGTGTGGGAACCGACCTGTGAGATTTATATTTATTTAATTTATATGAATTTATATAGAATTTATATTTACGTTAATTTATATACTTCGATAGCAATTTGTATAATGATAAGTGGACTGTATTTCTGCAATAATCTCTTAATCTCACAAATCGATCCTCTACACATTAGGGGGGTTTATTTAATTAATATATATGCAGCCAATCAAACTACAGTATTAACTACATACATTGAAAAGGTTCCTTATCTTATAGTACAGCAGGCCTTAGTCCAAACAGATATAACTAGGATGTAGACACCAAATTATCCTCTTTGAGGTAGCTTCCATCACCCAGTAACTGTTGCACAAAGTCTTCCTCGTCTTGACCTGTTAAAAGGGCGCTAGCTGTAAAGCCAGATACCTATATATGACAAGCTATATCAGAGAAAATACTGTACATGGAACATTGAAGACCTGGCTTAATTACCTTTAGTATGAGGCGATTTCGTGATCTAACCGGACCACCCTACCCAATGACATTAATGGCCACTAATGATAGATATACGGGTTTCGGAAAGACACTTAACTTGAATTTGTTGACAGCGTGTGATAATGGTACACCTTTGGTTTCCATAACACTTCGTCCAAGTAAAATTAACAGGAGCCGAATTTGCTCCCTGCGCCTCTGGTCTCAATAATGTCTAACACTCCATACTATTGACGCTACTGGCCGACATTGTCCAGATATGATAGGAGCCGAATTTGCTCCACACGTCTCGGAGGTGACACAACAACACCTGTCTAACACTCCATACTATTGACGCTACTGGCCGACATTGTCCAGATATGATAGGAGCCGAATTTGCTCCACACGTCTCGGAGGTGACACAACAATGGCTGCCCTCCTTCCCCCTGACGCCTGGCTTACATTGTCCAGATGTCAGAAGTTGATAGAAGGGTCACATTTACTCTACTTTAATATTGATAATTAAGTTAATTTATATGAGATGTTTTTCTGATGGTAAAGTCCAAAGACTAATGTATTTAAGAATAATTCCCAGCAGAATAGCTGGTGAATTTATAATGGTATGTGGTGATGATATCCCGTTTTCTTTAGACAGTAATTCCACTACAAGTTACGTTTTCTATGGGTAACTTGTTGGTAATACAGCAGCAATTATTATCTGTCTGTATGATATATTAAATGGTGTCGGATTTTCCGACATACAGTTAGTGGTACAAGACCTGAAAGCTTTCTTTTCCAAGTTTCTTCAGACTATATATATGTTTGACAACTTTGCATACACCACTGATGTTATCCTGGTTATATGTGTGGTATTTGGTGACGCTTGTGGCTGATCACAGTTGTAAGGTAGACATGAGGCCACTGCTTGGTTATGGACTTTAATTACATTTATACTGTTGTTGTTGTTATTGGGTTTGGGGCAGCTACCCTGCAGGGCCGTGTGCACCCCGTCGTTGGTGTGTGTCGAGGAAACATAACTCGCCAGTTGGCAGGAAAACTGCCTCGCTTTACATCAGACACACAGAACCAACTGGAAGCCTATCTATCGACCACCCAGGGACACCGGACAATAGATGCATCAAGGCGTCCTGTGAACTGTGCTTAACATAACAAAATTGATTCATCCTGCTTCATCTCTGAAGACGAGCGGACGTCTAGACACCTGCTCGGCTTGTGGGCAGCCAGATCACGTTCCGTTATGCCAGTTTACCCATAGGGTGTTGACACTGTCGTCTGGCATTATTCAACCATCAAGATTGTTACGACGCTTGGCGCACATATCGCCTGGGGTCACAGGAAAGATGATTCATTTTGAATGTTTTCTGGATGGTTCTTTGGGCGGGTAGACGGTGTCCGGCGCCATCTTGGCCGAGAGGTGCTGGGAGTAGGTGGGTCTTGGTGGGCTCCTGGTGTGCCCTCAGACGTGGTGGGCTCCTGGTGTGCCCTCAGACGTGGTGGGCTCCCGGTGTGCCCTCAGCCGTGGTGGGCCACAGAGCCAGGGCCCACCACAGAGCCAGGACACACCAGAGGTTCACAAAGACCAGCAAACTCCCGGCGCCTTAAGACCAAGCTGGCGCCAGACACCATTTCCTACCCGATGAGCCAACCGGAGAACTGAGAAAGAAACAAACATCTGTCAACGTGTAACACAGGGGGGGGGGGGACCATTCTGTTCTTCGTAATTCGTTCTCTACCTCTCTGCACCCGTATTCTACTTTAGCTCTCTACACCAAGGGACCCCAAAACTTTTACTTGAGCCGACCCCACGCCACGTGGTCTTAAGACGATTGACCGACATAAGATTCTACAACCCATATGACGTGAAATAGACTTCTAGCAAAACTCTAGAATCGCCTTCGCTGCCACCACCAGACCAGTAACACTGCGCAATGATCAAGGTCTGGATCGATCATGCTAATCAATAAACTTTGGGGCATGATCCCCACTAGTAATATATGACTTGGATATCCGTAAGTGTGGAATTAATTAACAATCAAAGGGAATAATGAATTCTGATTCGGTGTTAGAGTCGGCGCCCAACTCCACTCTGCCTCTCCGGCTACCCACATGGTACGGGACCATCCACATAAATTATACAAAATTGAAATTAATAAAAAAGACCATTTAATAGCTAAATGGTTTATTCAAAAACTAAACAAAATGTAAATCAATGTACTCCCTAACCTGAACACTTCCTACTTCGGCAATGAGTTGACCTATTCCCTATAACAACACTCTTACAGCAACTCTACCTTTTTGGCGACCAGCTAGATGTTAGTGCTAAGGTCCTGGGAAGAGGTGGAGTGGATACCTTCCCTGTGTTGCTCCGGATCCCACACTGTCCTTCCCACATGCTTCTCTACCCAGACGCCCAGATCTGTATCCTTACGCTTGGCTTTACTACATTGCTCCTAGGTGTTTAAGATTAACAACTAATCTCTGTTGCACTGAATGATCCAGATTGGTTGAATTCTTTTAACTGACGTTAATTACACAAGCATCTAGGGAAGAGCTATTTCCGTTTACAAAATGGCTATTTGACCTTTGAGAAAATACCAAAAATATGGAGCTTTGGTGACCTTCGTGACCTAAGGTCGCCCAAATCCTTCCGCCTCCACGTCTAGTCCCGCTAGTGACGTCACTGATGGTGACTTAACTCATTATTCTGGTACTATATTATTCTTGATACTATAACCAGGAATATTATACAGTTTGAATGAAGACTAATTTCTCTAGATAAGTGAATTCTGTAAAATAATTCATTATACGAAACTGTGAACAAAGGCGGCAATTATTTTCACCGCCAATCCCCCCAGGGGATGCTCCCGGGTCACCACGTGGGTCCAGCTTCCCATTCTCCCATGCGTAGATAAAACATTCTGGGTCATTCCTACAACAGCTAGTTTGTTACAAACGTGCCTGTGGCCCTAAGCTATCAGGGCCCAACATATGGAAAAGTTGGCCGTGGGAGAGGAGTGCCAGATGACAGCGTCGAGACCCAAAGGTCAATAATGGCATTCCATTTCCCGGCAGTCCCCAGGAGCAGCAGGTTTCTACTCCCCTTCATGGTTAAATTAGAAGTTGTTTACTTATAATTGTGCAAGATTAGCAGCGACCCAAGCGTGGCAGGCGTCTTGGTCTGTGTTTACATGGATGGCATATGCCACGCAGCGCAGGCAAATGGGTAGTATTGTTTGTTCTAACTTCTCTAACTTTGTCTTGTGTTTAACTAGGTATGGACTCCAGGCTGGAGCTTCATACTCCAGGATTGGTCTGACATAAGTGGCATACAAGGTCCTCAACGATTTCTTACACAAGTTTCTAAAGGCAGTTCTTATGTTGGCCAGTCTAGCATATGCCGCTGATGATATTCTTTTAATGTGGGCCTCTGGGGACATGTTTGGTGTGATATCAACCCCCAGATCTTTCTATCTATCTGACTCTTGCAGGATTTCACCTCCCAGAAGGTACCTTGTGTTCAGCCTTCTGCTCCTTTCGCCTAATTTCATTAATTTACTCTTTCCTGAGTTGAACTTTAGTAGCCATTTTCTAGACTATTCCTCCAGTTTGTCGAGGTCGTCCTGTAGTTTCTGTATATCTTCACCTGTCTTAATTCTCCACATATCTTTATGTGATATCTTGATGTGTGTGTGTTTGTATTAGCACATTCATAATACATATATATTTATACAAACATAATTATACAATGCACACATTTTCACATACACAAAATCATTATTATTAGACAGTAATCATTGTATTTTAAACAACGATAAAAGTCTTCAATATATTTAAAAGAAAACTGTGAAAAATAGTTCAATTAACTTTGTTATTAACGAGCGTTCAATCTGAATCATTTGCAGATAACAAGCATCGTTCAGCGCCCGAGAATTGATGGTTCAATCGCTCCACAGAACACCTGCAAATTGAAGCATTAGATATCCCTCCTCCTAATTACCGTAGACAAGGATTAATTACCAATTACCGCCTGTAAATTCTTAAAGATTCGGTAATGTAATTAGGATTATGATCCAAGATTGTCTCTGTTGATTGTTTTGTTCTTGTTGTTATTGGTTATTTCTGTCCCATTTTTTGTCTTAGAAATAAAAATTATGTGTTTGTGGGGGAAAAAATTGGCAAAATGAACAGGGGAAAGAGAAAGGAATCAAATAACAATACACTTAGGGTATGTTACACGAACAGTAGGCGTCTACAAACAAAATAAACGATTTAAATGCTCTATTTTACATAGAAACAATATATATTATTGCATTTACTGAAACATGGATGAATGTAGAAAACAGACAACTATTAGCTGAATATCAAATAAATGGATTTAAACTATTTCACACAGATAGATCTATTAGACGAGAAAGAGGAGTAGCCATATATGTTAGGGAACATTTGAATGTAGTCTCAAAGAGGGAATCAAAACTGAGCCACACACAGAAACTATTTGGTTAGAATTAAACGAAAAAGCTAGAAATCTTATAATTGGAGTTATATACAGACCACCAAACTTAGACAGAATTGAAGCAAAGCATCTATGGGATGAAATATCTAGAGCATCTAGGTCTAACAGTATTTGTGTCATGGGTGACTTTAATTTTAATGGAATAAACTAGAGTGCCAAAACAGGGAATAACGAAGCAGAATATTTTTTTAGAATTAATTGATGATTGCTTTCTTAAGCAACACATTAAGGAACTAATGCAGGAAAATAATTTTTTAGACTTGGTGTTAACTAACAGAGGAAACAAATTAATGGCATCGAAATAGAGAGTGAGCTAGGGAACAGTGATCACAAAGAAATTAGATTATCATAGAATGGAATAGATTTGTAGGAGAAAATTCTGTTAAAGTTCCAGATTTTCGAAAAGCTGATTTTAATGGCCTAAGAAAGTTTTTGGGTGAAAAGAAGATTGAAAAGTCCTAGGCATTTGGGGTGGGCCGGTCTTGGAGCCAGAAGTGAACCCAACGGTGGGTGATGTAAAAAGGGATTTCGATGTTGACTCAAAATATAACTTATTTAAAAATATTCTAAGCAAAGCACAGGAACATAGTATACCGTACAAATTGAATAGATCGAATAATAATGACCTAAAATGGATAACAAAGGATCTGAAGAACCTTACAGGTAGAGAGAGACCTTGGTACAAAAGGATTAAAAATGGGGAAGTCGGTTTAGAACAAGAATTCATCCAACTGGTTAGAAATGTTAAAAAATGGATAAGTAGGGCAAAATAAAACTTTGAAATTCGCATAGGAGGGTAAGCAAAGATAAATCCTAAAGTTTTTTTTCAGTTATATTGAACAAACATTAGGGAAAGGATCGTTCCAATAAAAATTGAGACAGGTCAGATAACTGATAATGACGAAGAGATGAGTAATATTTTTAATAAATATTTTATCTCTGTATTTACAAGAGAGAACTTAACATTATGCCTTCAGCTAAACAAGTCAGTGTGGGTGGGGGACGGGAACAGGTTGACTAGTTTAGCAGTTACCAGGGAGGATGTTATTAAACAAATAGTGAAACTCAATCCAAACAAATCTCCAGGGCCAGACGAAGTGTTTGCCTGGATGCTTAAGGAATGCAAAGAGGAGCTTTGCAAGCCATTGTCTACCATATTTAATAAATCACTAGAGTCAGGCATAGTGCTAGAGTCGTGAAGGTTACTAATGTAATACCAGTTTTTAAGAAAGGAGATAGATCACTTGTGTCAAGATATCGACCAATTTGCCTAGCGTCTCTTATGGGGAAGTTACTTGAATTGATAATTGCAAATACTATTCGTCTTCATCTTGAAAAACATCAGTGTTTCACAACTTTGATTTACAAATTGCCGTTCATTTTTAACAAATCTGCTCATTTTATTCCAACCTAGTTGAAGCAGTTAATAGTGGTAAAGTGTGTGATGTTGTGAACCTAGACTTTCGCAAAGCTTTTGATACAGGGCCACATGAAAGACTGATTAAAAAGATAAAGGCCCAAGGTAATGGGGATGCTATATTAAATTGGATTAAGGCATGGCTGTATCAAAGGAAACAAAGAGTTAGTATATATGGAGTTAAGTCAGAGTGGCAAAAGTTGTAGGTGGAGTACCTCAAGGCTCTGTTCTGTGACCTCTGTTGTTTATATAATATATATAAATGATTTAGATTCAGGTTTGAGCAGCAATATTTGCAAATTTACCGATGGTACTAAAATCGGTAGGGAAATTAACACGGAAGAAGACTCACTATCACTTCAAGTTGATCTAAATAGGGTTTTGAAATGATCAAAAGATTGGCAGATGCAGTTTAATGCTGATAAATGTAAAGTTCTGAGGCTAGGTAATGATCATAGAGTTACAAGATACGAGCTAGATGGTGTTGAGATTGAGAAGTTGAATTGCGAAAGGGATCATATGAGGCAGCTCCTATTTATAACCATCCAATCCCACTCATATATTTGTCCAACCCACGTTTGAAACAATCGAGAAACCCCACGTCCTCCACGCCACGCGGCAACGGGTTCCACAAATCAACAACCCTGTTACTGAACCAGTATTTACACAAGTCTTTCTAAATCTAAACTTATCCAATTTATACCCATTTTTCGTGTTATGTCTTGTGTTAATACTTTTAATACCCTATTAATATCCCCCTTGTTATGTCCATTCATCCACTTGTAAACCTCTATCATGTCACCTCTAACTCTTCGCCTTTCCAGTGAATGCAATTTAAGCTTTGTTAATCTTTCTTCATATGACAGGTTTCTAATTTTGGGAATTAACTTTGTCATCCTGCGTTGGACACATTCAAGTGAATTTATATCCATTCTATAGTACAGCGATCAAAACTGAACTGTATAATCTAAATGGGGCCTAACCAGAGCAAGATATAGCTGAAGAACCACACCAGGTGTTTTGTTACTAACGCTTCGATTAATAAATCCCAGTGTCCTATTTGCCTTATTACGAACATTCATGCATTGATCCTTTGGTTTTAAATTCTTACTTATCATAACTCCCAGATCCCTTTCGCAATCTCAGTACCATCTAGTTCGAATCTTGTAACTCTATCATCATTACCTAGCCTCAAAACTTTACATTTATCAGCAATAAACTGTATCTGGTAATCTTTTGACCATTTCAAAACCTTATTTAGATCGACTTGAAGTGATACTGAGTCTTGTTCCGTGCTTATTTCCCTACCGATTTTCGTATCATCGGCAAATTTGCAAATGTTGCTAATCAAACCTGAATCTAAATCATTTATATATATTATAAACAGCAGAGGTCCCAGGACAGAGCCTTAAGGCACTCCACTTACAATATTTTGCCACGAACTCTTTGTTTCCTTTGGTATAGCCATGCTCTAATCCAACTTTATATAGCACCCCGGTATATGGAAGCCGGTATATATGGGAGCCGGTCGGCCGAGCGGACAGCACGCTGGACTCGTGATCCTGTGGTCCTGGGTTCGATCCCAGGTGCCGGCGAGAAACAATGGGCAGAGTTTCTTTCACCCTATGCCCCTGTTACCTAGCAGTAAAATAGGTACCTGGGTGTTAGTCAGCTGTCACGGGCTGCTTCCTGGGGGTGGAGGCCTGGTCGAGGACCGGGCCGCGGGGACACTAAAAAGCCCCGAAATCATCTCAAGATAACCTCAAGATAACCCCCAATGCCATGAGCCTCTTTCTTTTTAATCAGTCTTTCATGTGGCACTGTATGAAAAGCTTTGCTAAAGTCAAGGTACACAACATCGCAAACCTTACCACAATCAACTGCCTCAACTATGCTGAAATAAAATAATAGCAAATTTGTTAAACATGAACGGCAATTTGTAAAACCATGTTGCGAATCATTTATTAATTTATGTTTTTCAAGATGAAGACGAATTGTATTTACAATTATCGATTCAATTAACTTTCCCACAATAGACGTTAGGTTAATTGGTCGATAGTTTGATGCGAGTGATCTATCTCCTTTCTTAAAAATTGGTAACACATTAGCAACCTTCCATGACTCTGGCACTCTGCCTGACTCTACTGATTTATTAAATATGGTTGAAAGTGGGTCACAAAGCTCCTCTTTGCATTCTTTAAGCACCCTGGCAAACACTTCATCCGGCCCTGGGAATTTGTTTGGATTGAGTTTTACTATTTGTTTATTTACATCCTCCCTGGTAACTGCTAAACTCGTCAACCTGTCCTTGTCCTGACCCACATAGACTTGTTCGGCTGAAGGCAAATTGTTAAGTTCCTCTTTAGTAAATACAGAGATAAAATATTTATTAAAAATACTACTCATCTCTTCATCACTATCTGTTATTTGACCTGTCTCAGTTTTTAATGGACCTATCCTTTCCCTAATCTTTGTTCGATGTAACTGAAAAAACCCTTTAGGATTTGTCTTTTTTTTAGAGTTACAAGACGCAAGGGGTAAGGAAGAGCAGGAGAATTAGAAGATGCAGGAGGAGAACCCCAAGCAGTAGGAGGAGGAGAAGAAAGAGGAGAACCCCGACCAAAAAGGTCATCAGTAGTTATCTCTCTGATGACGCTGATGCCACCTACACCCTGCTAAGTCACCTTTCCTGTGTATACACACAATAAACTTTTAATAAGATAAAACCATTCTCAAGTCGATTGTGATGAGGAAGTAGAGACAGGCAATAAATAGGCACGAGAGATGAGGAGCAAAGTAAGGTGTAGTAGAGGGACTAGTAGTAGGAACTGCAGAGGGCCTATTGGCCCATACGAGGCAGTTCCTATTATAACCACCGAAAGAGAAGGAGAAAATAATGAGAAAAGGAAAACGAGGGAACGTAGGAGAAGACAATGAACAGAAAAAAAGGGAAAAGAGAAAGAAAGGTAAATGGAAAGGGTAAGCTTATGTAAGGTCACGTTTGTTAGAAAGATTAGAGCATTTGAGTATATACTGTGAAAGGGAAGAGTCCACAGCAACAAAGCCAGGACTCAAGTTCATGTTGGGTACGTTGTGTATTAGAGCCGATTCAACAAGACGGCGTCTGTGTAGAGTAGAGGCAGGAAAGATTATTTTGGAGGAAGACCAATCAATGGGATGATTAGAATCCCTCACATGGCAGAAGAGAGCATTGTTAGTGTCTGCAGACTTAACACTTCTCTTGTGTTCTTTAAGTCTGTCATTCAGTGTACGGCCAGTTTCGCCAAAGTATTGGAGAGGACAAGACGAACAGGAAATAGAGTAGACACCAGCAGCATTAGAGCAGGAGGAGCAGTGTGAACTAGATTGCTATGAAGTGTGTTAGTTTGACGAAAGGCGAGTTTATTGTCAAGAGGACGAAAGGTATTGGTAAAAGTTTTGAGTTCAGATATGAAGGGAAGGCATAGTACAGTGCAACTAGTGTTGGAAGCAGGTTTAGGATGAAAAAAAATTCGTTTAGCCTGAGAGTAGGCACAGTTGATGAAATGCAAAGGGTAACCAAGGCGAGAGAGGTAAGGTAATTATCAAAAGAAGGCACCAAACCGGGAAGGCTATGTAGCACCATCAAAGTGCGAAATAATCAGAGGGCGCTAAATATCACCAAGAATGCCAATACGAGAACAAAAACGCATAAGGCGAACGATATCAAAAGTATCCGATTCACCTAGAATTCTATCGAGGGACAAGTGACCGCGAGGGACGGTCGGAAAGCAAGACACACGCTCGTCCTGAAAGTCAGGACATTCAACAAGGATATGCACAACTGTAAGAGGGACAACGCAATTCGGACAATAAGGAGCAGGGCGGTGCTCCATTAAGTGACCGTGGGTTAAGCGGGTTTGACCAACCCGCAGCCGTGCCAAAGCAGTTTCCCACCGCCGGTTACGGTGGTAGGAGGAAGGCCACGGGGACACACTACGTTTGAGAGTACGCAGCTTGTTACCAACCACAGAGGACCAACAACCCTGCCAACGGGCAAGAATGGAAGAATGAATAACAGGATAAAAGTCGGAATAAGGAATACTTTTACGGGAGATGGGACAAGAACGGATAGCTTCCTTAGCGGCAGCATCCGCACGCTCATTGAAAGAAACACCAATATGGCTGGGAACCCAGCAAAACTACTGATTTAAATTTACTAGAAATAAGAAACAGCCAATGTTGAATCTCGATGACCACCGGATGGACAGGATTAAAGGACCCCAGAGCCATGAGTGCACTACGAGAATCAACTACAACCACAAAGGAGGAATGAGAATGAGAAAGCAAGAGACGAAGAGCATAGAGAATAGCATAAAGTTCTGCCGTAAAGACGCTAGCCTCCGAAGGGAGGCGACACATATAAGTACGGTCAGGAAAAACAATAATGTAGCCCACACAGTCCGCAGACTTAGACCCATCAGTGAAGATGGAAATAGAGTGGGAGTGCGAAGAAAAGTGCTCAAGGAAGAGGCTTTTCAGAATAGTAGGAGGGGTAAAGGCTTTAGTAATACAAGTCAGGGACGTACAAAACTTGGGAAATGGGACTCTCCACAGAGGTAAGGAAGGAACAATACGAGGAGAAACATTAGAAATATGAACAGAAAGATAATCCTGCAAGCGAGATAACTGGACAGAAAGTGGGAGACAATGAAGAGGAACAGGAACCACAGGAGGAGGAAAAGTCAATGCACGACAGAGGCGAGAGGAAGGATGTTGGAAGGACCGCGTAAGATAGCGAAGACAGTAGCGATCACGGCGGTCCTGAAGAGAGAGAAAGCCAGTGTCAACATACAAACTAAGGGCGGGAATCGAACGAAAGGCACCAGAGCTGAGACGCAACCCAGTATGGTGCAAAGCATCAAGACGGCGAAGAGTAGAAGGAGAAGCAGAAGAGTATGCAGGGCAACCATAATCGAGTTTAGACAGGACGAGAGAGGAGTGCAAATAGAGGAGCGTGCGCCTATCCGCTCCCCAAGAAGGATGGGACAAAACCTTAAGGAGGTTAAGGGCCTTAGAGCATTCAACTCGGAGGTAAGAGATATGGGCTGACCAAGACAAACGAGTGTCAAAGACCAACTCCAAAAGCTTCGTGGAATCCCTGTACACAATGGGATGACCATAAAGCGGCAAAGAGGGAAGAAGAACGACATGCTTCCGAGTAAAAGTCATGGCACAAGTCTTAGACGCAGAGAACTTGAAGCCATTATCGGTGGCCCAAGACGACACGGCATCAATCGCAAGTTGAAGCCGCTGTTGAAGGAGAGGGGAATTATCACCCCGACAGCAAAGGGTAAGATCATCAACATAGAGAGCAGAGAAGACGCCAGAAGGAAGAGAGGAAAGAAGACCGTTGAGGGCAACTAGAAAAAGAGTAGTGCTCAGAACACTACCCTGGGGCACACCCTCATACTGCTGAAAAGGGGCAGAGAGAGCAGTACCAAGCCGCACACGAAAGGAACGACGAGAGAGGAAGCTCCGGAGAAAGAGCGGGAGGTTCCCACGAAGGCCAAAAGAATGAAGTTGAGACAGAATATGATACCGCCAGGTAGTGTCGTAAGCCTTTTCCAGGTCAAAAAGGACGGCAACAACGGAGGTCTTCGCAGCAAAAGCAGTACGAATATAGACCTCCAAATTCACCAGGACATCTGTTGTGCTGCGGCACTTGCGAAAACTAAATTGAGAAGGGGAGAGGTGGCGATAGTGCTCTAAGAACCACATCAAACGAACGTTGACCATACGGTCAAAGAGCTTGCAGACACAAGTCATGAGAGCAAAAGGGCGGAAGTCCTTGGGGGATGACCCGAGAGACCCTGGTTTCCGAACAGGGAGGACAACAGCATCGAGCCAGTCTTCAGGGACTGACGACGACTCCCAGACCCGGTTGTACAGCCTCAGTAAATACTGAGACGTGCACGGAGGGAGATGGCGAAGCATTTCATAATGAATGCCATCGGAGCCCGCTGCCGTAGAACCACAAAGGGCTAGGGCAGACTGAAGTTCAGAGAGAGAGAAGGGATCATTATAGGGAAGGTGAAGATAAGTACAGAAATTTAAAGGACGAGATTCAAGGAGAGGCTTACGAAGAAGGAAGGATTAGGGGAGACGAGAACCAGAACTAACAGAAGAGAAATGGGAACCCAGTTCGGTCGCAACCTGCAACGGGTCCGCCACAAGAGTACCATGAAGGCAAAGGACCTGTGAGACATCGGGAACGAACTTGCCCGCAATCTTGCGGATACGCTTCCAGACCAGTGGAAGAGGAGTTTCGGACGTAACGGTGGAGACATAAGACTCCCAGCAAGCACGTTTAGCCGCACGGATGGTCCTACGAGCCACCGCACTCGCCTTCCGAAACAAAAGAAAAGACTCAACCGTCTGCCGGCGGCGATGTCTCTTCCAGGCTGCACGCTTACAGCGGACAGCCCGAGCACAGTCCAAACTCCACCAGGGAACGCACTTCCGCGTTCCCCGAGAGGAAGAGCGAGGAATAGAGTGGAGGGCAGCGTCAAAGACAGTGCCATGAAAAAGAAGGAGGGCGCGAGGGAGAGGTAAAACGGAGAGGTCGGAAATAGTAGCACGGAGAGTAAAGAGGCGCCAGTCAGCCTCGGCAAACCGCCACCTAGGGAAGGAGAGAGGAGGGCGAAAGGAGAAAAAAGTGACAAGGATAGGAAAATGGTCACTGCCATGGAGGTCATCAAGGACTCGCCACCAGAAATCTAAGGAAAGGGATGACGAGCACAGAGAAAGATTGAGACAAGAAAGGGAGCGAGTCCGAGAGTCCAAGTGAGTGGGCTCACCAGAATTAAGAAGGGACAGGGAAGAAGAGAGGATGAAAGGTTCAAGGAGGCGACCCCGGGTGTTTGTCAGCACATCACCCCAAAGGGCATGACGACAATTGAAATCACCCAGCAGGAGCACAGGCTCTGGCAAGGAGTCTAGGAGGTGTTTAAGATCGGGAAGAGAAAGTGGGACAGTGGGGGGTAGATAAATAGAACAAACCATGTACCATCTACGCACAAAGATACGGGCGGCAGAACAGTGGAGAGGCGAGGAAAAAAGTAAGGGGACAAAGGGAACATCGGAATGAATCAAGAGAGCAGAAGAATTATGGACCCCAGCTGTTGCTGGGGGAGGGGAGAGAAAAGAATAGCCACGGAAGCGACCAGGACGAGAACCAAGCATCGGCTCCTGGAGACAGACACAAAGGGGCAAAAACTGTGAAATGAGAAGTTGGAGGTCAAGGAAATTGGCGTAAACTCCACGGATGTCCCACTGGAGAAAAGACATCAGCAAAGAGAGAGAGGAGAGCAACAGAGAGCAAAGAAGAAACAAAGGTGAAGAAGGAACACAGCACGCTAAAAAAGCACAGAGTCAGGATCAGGGTCAGGGAAGTCAGGGTTAGGGGGCATGGGTAAACTGAGTAAAGAAGGAGGGCAAGAAGCGGGAGGACGGACCAGAGGCGGACGAGCAGGGTCTGGAGGAGAAGGAAGGTCAAATGACTACTGCGCCTTTTGACCTCATATGGATATATCCCCTCAGAGAACCATATTGCGAACAATTTGATGCCAAACTGAATGACGTAGCACGGAAATTGAATTAAGAAAACCAGAAAGACTACACACATTCTAGTGTGGGTGTGCAAAGTGTTAACCACTACTTAAGTAATTTATGAATATTTCTATGCTTGAAATTAGTCACTTAACTTAATCTGCAATTAATAATGAATAGAAAGCATTAGTGTAGGCATTAGTGTTGCATATGGTCCCAAGGACTATATGCAACTGAAAACTCACACCCCAGAAGTGACTCGAACCCAGAGTTTTCAGTTGCATATAGTCCTGGGGACCATTCAGGCTTGTTCGCATTTGTGTTCCTCACATGTGCCACAAAGAATGAGGTGATTTGATAAAATGCTATGCCCAAGATTACCATCCGAGTGCCGGCGGGGAAGTTGTTCAAATAGCTTCGGCTATCACTTCCTTATGTCCGGTCGTGATGGTCAAGCGGATTAAGGCGTCCCTGTACATACCAGTTGCGTTGCTCCTGGCAGTATGGGTTCGAGTCACTTCTGGGGTGTGAGTTTTCAGTTATATATTAATAATATTATTATTATTATATACATACTAAAAAAAAGAGAGAATTTGATTTTATCTTGCAGGCGATGAGTCACAATAACGTGGCTAAAGTATGATGACCAGACCACACATTAGAATGTGAAGGGACGACGACGTTTCGGTCCGTCCTGGACCATTCTCAAATTGCCCTTATCTACAAATCATTCTCTCGTCTTGGACCCTCCGCGGTGCCTCCTTGCCGTGGTGAGGGGCTCACGTACACCTCCCTGGGACCAGTGTGGGTTGCCTGTGCCCCCTCTCCTGCCCCCTCTTTGAGTGGTGTACGTGCTGAAGGGCACCATGTAGGGGCCTTGTGAGCCATCGGACCACCCGCTGGAGGGGTCGCCTGTGAGGGGCCGCCCTGAGTGGATGGTTGGGTGTCCAGGCTGGGGCGATAGGGGGACTGGGGTCTTAGCACCAGTGTGGGAGAATGAACGAAGTAGTAGGACTCCCCTGTTGAAAAGGGGGAGCACCGCTGGGGGACGACGCACCCTTCCTGCACTGGCCCGCGCTCGGCCTCCCTGTCTGCCCTGGTAGGTGGTATCCCTTGGTTCCAGGTCCCATCTCTTTTGTTTGGTTTGCTGTATGGATAACGACTTGCCTTCTATTACCCAGGCTCATGGGGTGGGCGACCAGGCCCGTGAGTCGGACCGTCCTGGAAGACCGGGATCTGTAGCCCCCGCTACGGAACGTGGTTTAGGCCCAGACTGGACTCTTCCTCCTTGCTCCCCTCCCTCCTCTGTGGTTGGGTCGAGCTCCAAGCCTGCTGTGGTGACTGTCTCGTCCCCTTGCACGGCTCCATCCTTTCTTGTGACTACTGCACCTTTCAACCCGTCTCTCTCTAAGGGTTCTCATCGCCGTCCCCGCCACGGCCACTCTCGTATGCTCCCTTCCCATCCTACTTCGTTCCATGCTTTGTTTGGTCCTGATACGTGGACTGAATACTTTGACCTCCTACCTTTGGATTCAACTCCTCCTGATGATTTTTCCCTTCATAGGCAACTTGTCGATTCCGTGGATGCCTCTATCACCTTCAACCCCACTCGTCTTGGTACCCGTGTCGTTGCTGCTCCTTCTCAGGATGCAGCCACCCGCTTGGCCGCCTTATCCTGCCTTGGCGAGACCCCTGTTCGGGTCTCGAAGAACGCCCGATTGAATGCCAGTGTTGGCACTGTTCTCCTCCCGCACCATGTTGCGACTGGTGTTCGGGATCTCAAGGACTGCCACGAGGATATCAAGCATATCCTCGAGGCTCAGGGTCATTCTGTACTCCAGGTGGATACATTTACTCGTCCCCCTCGTGGCCATCGCCGCCTGCCCCTTAGGGTTGTGAAGGTTACTTTTGATGGTAGGTCCCTTCCGCCCTCTGTCATTCTTGCTGGTGTCAGATGCTCCGTTCAGGAATATATTCCCTCTCCGAGGCTCTGCGGTAAGTGCTGGAGGTTTGGGCATGGTGCCCTCAAATGCTCTAGTCCTGTCTCTCTCTGTCCCCTGTGTGGAAGCGAGGGTCACTCTAAGTTAGAGTGCACTTCTTCCCAGGCCCGCTGCCTCAATTGCGGTGAGGCCCACCCTACTTTCTCCCGTGCATGTATTCGCTACAAACTTGAGGCGGCTGTCCTCAACTTGAAGCACCGAGACCGTTTGTCTTTTCCTGAGGCTCGGCGCCAAGTTCATCGTCCCCCCTCTTTCGCTGGCGTCTCCTATGCTCGCGTGGTGCGCTCTTCCTCTCCTCTTCCTTCCCACCTTTCTCAGTCTCACAACCGTTTCCGAGCCTTAGACCCGGACACACCCACCACCACCTCCCCTGTTTCCCTCCGTTCTGTTCTGAAGGGTCCCCCTCCTGGTTCTCTGTCTAGGGTTGCCCTTCTTTCTACCCAGTCTGTCACGTCTCCTGTGTCTTCTATTTCCTCTCCTTCTAGTCCTCCTTCCCGTCCTTCTCCTCCATCTCTTGGCTCTCCACGCAGCCTGACTGTGCGGGCCGACGTCCATCGCTCTCCTGATGGTTGTGTTGCTTGCTCTCGATCTTCTTCTCCTATCGAGACACTAGAGTCTGTTGCCCAGTACGTTGCTGCTGGGACGCCTGTATCTTTGAGTCAGAAGCGGAAACCTGGCTCCTCTCCTTCCTCCTCCCCTGTCGGTAAGAAAGCTTCGCTTTCTTCTTCACCCCCTATCTCTGATTCTATCATTCCTTCCCCTCCCACTTCGGTGGTGGTGCCCCCTGTTCCTACTGTGGAGGTTTCTTTAGCCCCTGGTTCCATCTCAGTTACTGCCCTTGCTGAGGTGCGCTCCCCTCTTTCTGCCCCCCCCTCCTCCCCTTCCTTCTCCTCCAGACCCTGCCCGTCCGCCTCTGGTCCGTCCTCCCGCTTCTTGCCCTCCTTCTTTACTCAGTTTACCCATGCCCCCTAACCCTGACTTCGCTGACCCTGATCCTGACTCTGTGCTTTCTTAGCGTGCTGTGTTCCATCTTCACCTTTGTTTCTTCTTTGCTCTCCTCTCTCTCTTTGCTGATGTCTTTTCTCCAGTGGAACATCCGTGGAGTTTACGCCAATTTCCTTGACCTCCAACTTCTCATTTCATTTCACAGTTTTCGCCCCTTTGTGTCTGTCTCCAGGAGCCGATGCTTGGTTCTCGTCCTGGTCGCTTCCATGGCTTCTTTTCTCTCCTCTCCCCCAGCGACAGCTGGAGTCCATAATTCTTCTGCTCTCTTGATTCGTTCCGATGTTCCCTTTGTCCCCTTACTTTTTTCCTCGCCTCTCCACTGTTCTGCCGCCCGTATCTTTGTGCGTAGATGGTACATGGTTTGTTCTATTTATCTACCCTCCACTGTCCCACTTTCTCTTCCCGATCTTAAACACCTCCTAGACTCCTTGCCGGAGCCTGTTCTCCTGCTGGGTGATTTCAATTGTCGTCATGCCCTTTGGGGTGATGTGCTGACAAACACCCGGGGTCGTCTCCTTGAACCTTTCATCCTCTCTTCTTCCCTGTCCCTTCTTAATTCTGGTGAGCCCACTCATTTGGACTCTCGGACTCGCTCCCTTTCTTGTCTCGATCTTTCTCTGTGCTCGTCATCCCTTTCCTTAGATTTCTGGTGGCGAGTCCTTGATGACCTCCATGGCAGTGACCATTTTCCTATCCTTGTCACTTTTTTCTCCTTTCGCCCTCCTCTCTCCTTCCCTAGGTGGCGGTTTGCCGAGGCTGACTGGCGCCTCTTTACTCTCCGTGCTACTATTTCCGACCTCTCCGTTTTACCTCTCCCTCGCGCCCTCCTTCTTTTTCATGGCACTGTCTTTGACGCTGCCCTCCACTCTATTCCTCGCTCTTCCTCTCGGGGAACGCGGAAGTGCGTTCCCTGGTGGAGTTTGGACTGTGCTCGGGCTGTCCGCTGTAAGCGTGCAGCCTGGAAGAGACATCGCCGCCGGCAGACGGTTGAGTCTTTTCTTTTGTTTCGGAAGGCGAGTGCGGTGGCTCGTAGGACCATCCGTGCGGCTAAACGTGCTTGCTGGGAGTCTTATGTCTCCACCGTTACGTCCGAAACTCCTCTTCCACTGGTCTGGAAGCGTATCCGCAAGATTGCGGGTAAGTTCGTTCCCGATGTCTCACAGGTCCTTCGCCTTCATGGTACTCTTGTGGCGGACCCGTTGCAGGTTGCGACCGAACTGGGTTCCCATTTCTCTTCTGTTAGTTCTGGTTCTCGTCTCCCCCAATCCTTCCTTCTTCATAAGCCTCTCCTTGAATCTCGTCCTTTAAATTTCTGTACTTATCTTCACCTTCCCTATAATGATCCCTTCTCTCTCTCTGAACTTCAATCTGCGCTTGCCCTTTGTGGTTCTACGGCAGCGGGCTCCGATGGCATTCATTATGAAATGCTTCGCCATCTCCCTCCGTGCACGTCTCAGTATTTACTGAGGCTGTACAACCGGGTCTGGGAGTCGTCGTCAGTCCCTGAAGACTGGCTCGATGCTGTTGTCCTCCCTGTTCGGAAACCAGGGTCTCTCGGGTCATCCCCCAAGGACTTCCGCCCTATTGCTCTCTCGACTTGTGTCTGCAAGCTCTTTGACCGTATGGTCAACGTTCGTTTGATGTGGTTCTTAGAGCACTATCGCCACCTCTTCCCTTCTCAATTTGGTTTTCGCAAGTGCCACAGCACAACAGATGTCCTGGTGAATTTGGAGGTCTATATTCGTACTGCTTTTGCTGCGAAGACCTCCGTTGTTGCCGTCCTTTTTGACCTGGAAAAGGCTTACGACACTACCTGGCAGTATCATATTCTGTCTCAACTTCATTCTATTGGCCTTCGTGGGAACCTCCCGCTCTTCTTCCGGAGCTTCCTCTCTCGTCGTTCCTTTCGTGTGCGGCTTGGTACTGCTCTCTCTGCCCCTTTTCAGCAGTATGAGGGTGTTCCCCAGGGTAGTGCTCTGAGCACTACTCTTTTTCTAGTTGCCCTCAACGGTCTTCTTTCCTCTCTTCCTTCTGGCGTCTTCTCTGCTCTCTATGTTGATGATCTTACCCTTTGCTGTCGGGGTGATAATTCCCCTCTCCTTCAACAGCGGCTTCAACTTGCGATTGATGCCGTGTCGTCTTGGGCCACCGATCATGGCTTCAAGTTCTCTGCGTCTAAGACTTGTGCTATGACTTTTACTCGGAAGCATGTCGTTCTTCGTCCCTCTTTGTCGCTTTATGGTCATCCCATTGTGTACAGGGATTCCGCGAAGCTTTTGGGGTTGGTCTTTGACACTCGTTTGTCTTGGTCAGCCCATATCTCTTACCTCAGAGTTGAATGCTCTAAGGCCCTTAACCAGTAGTCAAAAGGCGCATTTTAAAAGTAACTGATATGATATAATCTTCATATTGGCCCCCTTCTCTTACAATATGTGGAATTTGTTACAGGAGTTTCATGAACCATGGAATCAATTTCCACAAATGGATGTCAACGTGGAAGATATACACATTTCCAAGCAATTTAATAAGAGTCAATCGATTCATGAGCGAATCTTCTTAGTATTGGCATTTGTAGGAGGTGTAGTGGTTTATTAGACTGGTAGAATGTGACATTTTTAGTTCTTTCCAGAAAGTAGGATGGGTTTCAATCCATCTGAGAATTTTATAAAGCAGTGATCATGTCTCGAGTTACGAACAATACCTTCTACTCTATCTTTCTGAGGATTATTTACCAGATGAAATAGTCGTTATCTATAAACATCTCCTAATATTAGATAAAGTTTACTCCTCTAATTTTTTGGCCCTCCCATAGGGTCATTTTAATTTTATTTACTCGGAGATATAAAAGGCCCGGGGATTTTATATAGTGGTATAAAAAACAATACAAATGTATATAAAACTAGCGATTTGTATATAAAATTAAGGAAAAAATATTAGGGGTTGACAACACATGTGATATTTTTTTTTACTTTGACATTATGTGAGGAAGTAAATATGTAATCAACTTTAAGATTACATGAAAAATTTTCCACGTAAACAAGTTGAAGAACGTGATATCAGTAAATTTTAGATTTCAGCCTAAGGTACTCTATCTTTTTGAGATTTATAGCCTAAAACCCAGTTTCATTAAAAGCTGTTTTCTCATTATATATATTTAAAAACCATTAATATGCGGTACATATCTGGGCATACTATACCTTATTTAATAAATATAACTAATACAAACTTCTATATTTTTCCTCCATCATCCTATTCCTCACCTTTTAATCAAGATATGACAAATATTACTGCTTGCGTGAGTATTTCAATTCAAAAATTGTATAGTGAGGCAAATGTGAAACATGCAAATTTATATATAATTAATAATAATAATAATAATAATAATAAATAATAATAATAATAATAAGCCACAACCAATAAATTTATATGATGTAAATTCATATGTGGAAGCAGGTTTACTAAGAAAAAATAAGCAGTCATCTAAATTAAAAGTTCAATTTACAACTGATATCGGTGGAATAAAAGCGAATTTGACTATTTAACATTTTGTTATGTCAATGTAAATTCTTGCCCACACATTTCCCATAATGCAGTAGCAAATCAAAATGGTCTTCCCCTCCTTTTTTAATTATATTAGCCACAATTATGGTTGCATTATTTTTTTTTCATCGGTCAGCAACATTATTTGATCCTCGATATTAATGACCCATTTTTTACAATAAACTATTACAAAAAATATATCCTTCAAAATTTAAGGAATGTTTAAATGTCAAAAAGAAGAAAATTATTTAAAAGAATGTGCTTTTACTATCATGCCTTTTTCCTATGAAAGCTGGTGTTGGTGTAATAATACCCTGGACAATAATAAGTATGATTATTATTACCTCCCACTACACGACACCAAGGTTTTTTTTCAAATAGTGACCAATTTCCTCAAATACTGCAGACAGATATATAAATCACTCGTTAATCATAATGATTATGATGGAGGAAGATGTCTACTATGTCAACTACCTGGTCTCTTGCTCTTAGGTTATGATATCGAGAAGCAAAAGAAAGGTATAGTGTCATTTTCATTTTTCACCTCTGATTTACCATGCAACTGGGTTATTCCAACTTCGGTCTCTGTCTTTTCTGAAATGGTACTTGCACTTGCAAGTACAGAAAAGCACTTGCAGAACAAACCTATTTAAGATGTGTTGGGTTTTAGACAGTTCGATCCCAACACATATGGGGGGCCTGTCCAGGAGTGAGTAGAGTACTGTTCAGTTCATGCTTCAACCAGCACTCATTGCCTCGCCCGGTGATTCTGATTGGCTAACAGAATTCCCGCCACTGGACGCGCCACACCGTGTGCTTGTTACTCTGGTTCCTCGCCCGAGCACGGAGCAGTGAAGTCCACGCTATCTGTGAGTCCGCTCCCGAGAACCCCACAACTTGGACAACGCTATTTAGTGGTGACAGGATATGCCGGCAATAGGCGCTGGATTCCTGTCCTAGTCAGTTCGCGAAGTAGCCGCTGCTGACCTCAGGTGAGGTGGCACTTAGACAGTGAATGCCATCTATGGAGCGAAGAGGTGGACGTTTGTGTCTAAGCTAGTAAGTGAAGTTTCCTACTGGTCCCATGTAGTGTCCCAGTACTGATGACGTGTCTGCTTTCACAGAGTCAACCTAGGACAGCTGTGATGAACGGTGAATCAGTCTACCCAAAGCAGCCAAGGTCTCTTCACCAGTCTGCTTTGTAGAAGCTGTGAGCCACCCCCGGACGAACTCTGCTGAGTGTGTAATTGCCTGCCTGAGGAGTGGCAGCGACGGGAATCGCCGTATCCGGGGCTGGCTGGTGGAAGAGACTACCCTCTGTGGTGCCGACCAAGGAGAGTGACCAACGAGTCACAGGAGGCTCCTGCCTAGGGCTCGCAACCCTAGTATTAGTCGTGGAGTGGCCTAACAGTGCGGCTGATTAGTACCTGCTAGCTATAGGCTGGACTGTGGTTGTAGGCCATCACGACGAGGCACCCAGTGGGATTGTGATTTGGCTGGCCTATGGCCAGGGTGGATTCATCGTGGGTTCTGGGCCACGGAAGAGGAAACCAGGAAAGGCTACTCAGAGTGAGCGTCTCTAAGTGTCTTCAGAGGGAGACGAAGCTGTATATATTGTGTACAAGTAATTCCCATGTGTGACTTTTATTTATATATGGTGGTGGAAAAGGAATATATATAGAAATTGGTATACTTGTGTGTTTAATGTACCTCCCCTGTTGATTTTACTTACATTACGGAGTGCACCCCTTGAAAACCTCTACTAACTTGGGGCCGGATACCCAAAAACAAATACCATCAGAAAAGAACCCGGTTGCGTCCCATTAGGGCCATAACAGTGCTGACCGTTAACGACCTTCTCGGTCGTTAACCTTGTTCTCCCTGTAATATTGAAAGTATTACTATTAAATAACAGTGCCATTTTTTTATGCGATGCGATAACACGATAAGGCATTCCGTAACAGTTACCAATCCAGGTTGGATTGCAACTACAATGCTCAAACCTAAAATACAACCTGTTTTTAATTCACCCCACGTGATTAATATCTTTAAAGTTCCTGACAGTGGCTTAGTTGTAGCTTATCATTGGTCCTCAATTCTCTTTTTACTCCTAGAACCCATATTAGTGATACCATCTTCTCAGCTTAAATGTAAAGTTCTGCATGGTAATTGGGATCCTCATCTGGTTGATGGGGTTCTGGGAGTTCTTCTTTTCCCAAAGCCCGGCCCGAGGCCAGGCTCGACTTGTGAGAGTTTGGTCCACCAGGCTGTTGCTTGGAGCGGCCCACAGGCCCACATACCCACCACAGCCCGGTTGGTCCGGCACTCCTTGGAGGAATAAATCTAGTTTCCTCTTGAAAATGTCCATGGTTGTTCCGGCAATATTTCTTATGCTTGCTGGGAGGACGTTGAACAACCGCGGACCTCTGATGTTTATACAGTGCTCTCTGATTGTGCCTATGGCACCTCTGCTCTTCACTGGTTCTATTCTACATTTTCTTCCATGTCGTTCACTCCAGTACGTTGTTATTTTACTGTGTAGATTTGGTGCTTGGCCCTCCAGTATCTTCCAGGTGTATATTATTTGATATCTCTCTCGTCTTCTTTCTAGTGAGTACATTTGGAGGGCTTTGAGACGATCCCAATAATTTAGGTGCTTTATTGCGTCTATGCGTGCCGTATATGTTCTCTGTATTCCCTCTATTTCAGCAATCTCTCCTGCTCTGAAGGGGGAAGTGAGTACTGAGCAGTACTCAAGACGGGACAACACAAGTGACTTGAAGAGTACAACCATTGTGATGGGATCCCTGGATTTGAAAGTTCTCGTAATCCATCCTATCATTTTTCTGGCTGTCGCAATATTTGCTTGGTTATGCTCCTTAAACGTTAGGTCGTCAGACATTATTATTCCCAATTCCTTTACATGCTGTTTTCCTACTATGGGTACATTTGATTGTGTTTTGTACTCTGTATTATGTTTAAGGTCCTCATTTTTACCGTACCTGGAATTTATCACTGTTAAACATCATGTTATTTTCTGATGCCCAGTCGAAAACTTTATTAATATCAGCTTGAAGTTTTTCAATGTCCTCAGCCGAGGTAATTTTCATACTGATTTTTGTGTCATCTGCAAAGGATGATACGAAGCTGTGACTTGTATTTTTGTCTATATCTGATATGAGAATAAGGAAAAGCAGCGGTGCAAAGACTGTACCCTGAGGTACAGAGCTTTTCACTGCACTTGGACTAGATTTTATATGGTTGACAGTTACTCGCTGAGTCCTGTTTGACAGAAAACTGAGTATCCAGCGTCCTACTTTACCGGTTATTCCCATTGACTTCATTTTGTGTGCTATCACGCCATGGTCACATTTATCGAAAGCCTTTGCGAAGTCCGTGTATATCACATCAGCATTCCGTTTCTCTTCTAATGCCTCAGTGACTTTGTCGTAGTGCTCAAGTAGCTGTGAGAGACACGATCTTCCCGCTCGAAATCCATGTTGGCCTGGGTTGTGAAGGTCATTGGTCTCCATGAAATTGGTGACCTGACTCCTAATCACTCTCTCAAATACTTTTATGATGTGCGATGTTAGTGCAACTGGTCTATAATTTTTTGCCAATGCTTTGCTCCCTCCCTTGTGTAGAGGGGCTATGTCTGCTACTTTAAGTGCATCTGGTATCTCCCCCGTGTCCAAGCTCTTCCTCCACACTATACTGAGTGCCTGTGCTACCGGCACTTTGCATTTCTTTATTTACATTTCTTTCATTTACATCTGTTAGTAAATAAAAAAAGAACGAACAATATTAATGATAGAGGCCAGTCTAAAATCTCTCGGCTCTCGTTATATTGTACATTATTACCCCAAGTCTCATCTTAATGAAAATATATTTTCTATTGCAGTGTTTTACAAAGATTCATTAAACATTAACCAACAACACGATTCCTTTCAACCCTCAGATTTCATGAAATCTCTTATCTGGGGTATTTCTTTCTTACAACTGAGTCAAGAAAAAATATAACAATGATAAGTACCTAACAGACAGAATGCCTTAGGCAGTGGAGGCAGACTCCATACACAGTTTCAAATGTAGATATGATAGAGTCCAATGGGCTCAGGAATCTACACACTAGTTTATTGACAGTTAAGAGGTGGGACCAAAGAACCTAAGCTTAATCCTCCACCCCAAGCATAACTGGCGAGTACACACACACACACACATTCGACGGAAATAAAAATTTAACCAGTGTATATATATGAAACTATAATCTCAATTTGTTTTTGTTTTCTTAGTAAGTATTAAATAACAGTAATATTATTTTATTTACTAAAGCAAAAAAAGAAAGAATAAGAGTGTAGTATAAATATACTGTATGCAGTCACGCAGGCCGCAGAGCTGGATTAGACACGCGTGGACAATTTTAAGCATCCTAGAGAATATTATTTTAAGTTGGGAGTTGTTATTACTATTTTTTTCTTGACTCAGTTGTAAGAAAAAAATTCACCAGATAAAAGATTTCTTGAAATTTGAGGGTAGAAAAGAATCGTATTGTTGGTCAATGTTTGGTGAATCTTCGGAAAATTTAAGTGTAGAAAGAAAAGTGTCAGCGTACCTAACCGATGGAATGCATTAGGCAATGATGATGAGGAGGCAGACTCCTTACGCAGTTTCAAATGTAGATATGACAGAAACCAATTGGCTCAGGAATCTATACACCAGTTCATTAACAGTTCAGATGCGGGACCAAAGAGCCGAATCTCAATCCCCCCAAATACAACTAGGTGAGACACTATACACTATATTTCTATTATTTAGTAAATATATAATATTATTTTATTTACTTAAACAAAAAAAAAAAAAGAGAGAATAAGAATTTTAGTTTTATATATACTGTATACAGTCAACTGGGCAGCAAAGCTAGATTATACACGTGTGGACAATTTTAGGCATTCTAGAGAATATTAAGTTAAGAATTGTTGTCATTATTATATTTTTAACCAAGCACCTGGTTCACACAGTATGGTCTTTTTTAGCCCAATTATTAAATATATTCTCATCCATTTAATTTAATATTTGGAAAATTCCTACCTTTTTTATGGTGCTTCGAAATTCATTTGTTCTCTTTCTTCACTTTTTATACTTTTATTTGTGTTAATTGTTGTGAAAATTGCTAAAGTTGCCAGAATTACTGCAAGGGAACCAGCTATGGTATGTAGTGAACCCATAACATATTTTATTTTACCTTCAGTCATTCCAACTGCAACTGATTCCACATATGGTATTTTGTGATACATATTCATAATAGATGTTATCGTAATGAACAGACATAAAATAACTAATACAATAAGTATAAAATATGTGAATATTTTATTCCCGAACATATATGTTGTTTGTATTTTTTATATAGAAACCGCAAAGTTAAATTAGACCCATGTGGTTTATTTGAGAAGTTGTACCGGAGGACTAGTGTCTTCTAGTTCCATACAGAACAACATGACGCCTTAAATAACTGATATGGTGAAAATATCTTTTAGTTTCCTTCCAAGTAACAGATATGGTAAAAGCACCATATTATCCCCCCCTTCTTTTCCATTACGTGGAATTTGTTACAGGAGTTTCATGAATGATAGAATCAATTGTTTAAGGGAATTTCCACAAATGGATGTCAAGATGAAACATATAAAGATTTCCAAGCAATAAAATAAGAATCAATCGATTTGCTATGATGTTGGAATTTGGAGGTGTAATGGTTTATTAGACTGGTGGAATTTGTAACAACAAGGAACATTTTTAGTTCTTTCCAGTCTTTTATTTCCAGAGAATTTTATAAAGAAGTGATTATGTCTCGGTTCTCTATGTAGATATGATATAGCCCATTAGGCTCAGGAATCTGCACACCAGTTCATTGACTGTTGAGAGGTGGGACTAAAGAGCCGAAGCACAATCCCCCCAAGCACAACTAGGTGAGTACAACTATGTGAGTGTGCACACACACACAATGTATAATACAAATATCAACCATTATATATGAAACTATACTCAATATTTTCTTTTTTTAGTAAGTATATATTATTATTATTATTTTATATAAAAAAGAAAGAATAAGAGTTTAAGAATAAGAGAATATTAATTTAGGAGATGCTTCTTTGACACTTTACTTTCTACACTCAAGTTTTCCGAAGATTCACCAAACATTGACAAAGAGCATGATTCCTCTCAGCCTTCAGATTTCATGAAATCTCTTTTCTAATGTATTTATCTCTTACAACTGAATCAAGAAAAAAATTAATAATGACAGCAACTCATAAATTAGAACAATTTCTTGAAGTTCTCGTCTATGTAATTTTTGGCATAACACAGCTGATTTTTTTGTCATCATAAGTTTTTAAATAAATTTTCATGCACATCCCAGGGTAGATGACACAAAAATCAGCATGAAAATTACCTCTGCTGAAGACATTGAAAAACTACAAGCAGATGTCAACAAAGTTTTCGACAGGGCAGCAGAAAATAACACGATGTTTAACAGTGATAAATTTCAGGTACTCAGGTACGGCAAAAATGAGGATCTGCAACATAATACTGGGTACAAAACACAATCGAATCTTCCCATAGTAGAAAAACAGCATGTCAAGGATTTGGGAATAATGAATGTCCGACGAATCTAACGTTTAGAGAGCATAACCAAGCAAATATCGCGTCAGCCAGAAAAATGATCGGATAGATTACGAGAACTTTCAAATCCAGGGATCCCATCACAATGGTTGTACTCTTCAAGTCACTTGTGTTGTCCCGTCTCGAATACTGCTCTGTACTTACTTCCCCCTTCAGAGCAGGAGAGATTGCTGAAATAGAGGGAATACAGAGAACATATACAGCACGCATAGACGAGATAAAACACCTAAATTATTGGGATCGTCTCAAAGCTCTCCAAATGTACTCTCTAGAAAGGAGACGAGAGAGATACCAAATAATATACACATGGAAAATACAGGAGGGTCAGGTCCCAAATCTACACAGTAAAATAACAACGTACTGAGGTGAACGATATGGAAGAAAATGCAAGATTGAACCAGTGAAGAGCAGAGGTGCCATAGGCACAATCAGAGAGCACTGTATAAACATCAGAGGTCCATGGTTGTTCAACGTCCTCCCAGCGACTATAAGAAATATTGCCGGAACAACCGTGGACATCTTCAAGAGAAAACTGGATGGTTTTCTAAGAGAAATTCCGGATCAGCCGGGCTGTGGTGGGTATGTGGCCCTGCGGGCCGCTCCAAGCAACAGCCTGGTGGACCAGACTCTCACAAGTCGAGCCTGGCTTCGGGGCGGGCTTTGGGAGTAGAAGAACTCCCAGAACCCCATCAACCAGGTATCAACCAGGTAAGGTGCCGACCAATGACTGTACCACATCCCAGGGTAAGGTGCCGACCAATGACTGTACCACATCCTAGGGTAAGGTGCCGACCAATGACTGTACCACATCCTAGGGTAAGGTGCCGACCAATGACTGTACCACATCCCTGGGTAAGGTGCCGACCAATGACTGTACCACATCCCTGGGTAAGGTGCCGACCAATGACTGTACCACATCCCTGGGTAAGGTGCCGACCAATGACTGTACCACATCCCAGTGTAAAGTGCCGACCAATGACTGTGCCACATCCCTGGGTAAGGTGCCGACCAATGACTGTACCACATCCCTGGGTAAGGTGCCGACCAATGACTGTACCACATCCTAGGGTAAGGTGCCGACCAATGACTGTACCACATCCCTGGGTAAGGTGCCGACCAATGACTGTACCACATCCCTGGGTAAGGTGCCGACCAATGACTGTACCACATCCCTGGGTAAGGTGCCGACCAATGACTGTACCACATCCCTGGGTAAGGTGCCGATCAATGACTGTACCACATCCCAGTGTAAAGTGCCGACCAATGACTGTGCCACATCCCTGGGTAAGGTGCCGACCAATGACTGTACCACATCCTAGGGTAAGGTGCCGACCAATGACTGTACCACATCCCTGGGTAAGGTGCCGACCAATGACTGTACCACATCCCAGGGTAAGGTGCCGACCAATGACTGTGCCACATCTCTGGGTAAGGTGCCGACCAATGACTGTGCCACATCCCTGGGTAAGGTGCCGACCAATGACTGTACCACATCCCTGGGAAAGGTGCCGACCAATGACTGTACCACATCCCTGGGTAAGGTGCCTACTATAATTAAGTAACCATGTTGATTTTAGTGGGTGTTGTCTATCAGTCTGGGGGCCAGATTCACGAAGCAGTTACGCAAGCATTTACGAACCTGTCCATCTTTTGTCAATCTTTGACGGCTTTGTTTACAATTATTAAATAGTTAATGAGCTCCGAAGCACCAGGATACTGTTTATAACAATAACAACAGTTGATTGGGAAATTTTCATGCATGTAAACTGTTTAATAAATGTAACCAAAGCCGTCAAAGATTGAGGAAAGATGTACACGTTCGCAAGTACTTGCGTAACTGCTTTGTGAATCCGGATCCAGGATATCACTGCTATCGTACTCTGCTGACGATAGACAAAAACTTGTCGATGCTCGTTTGTCTAACTTAGAAAACCTTCACTTTGTCATCTTAGCTATTGATGCTGATGCTGTTTAAGAGGAGAAAAACCTACACATTACCACGCTTGTATTCTCTATAAAGCATGTTAATGTTTACGTTTCCTTCCATAGTGCACATGTAAAAATTCATTAATTGTTAGGTCCGGTTTTGGTGAGATCGCTGCACAGTTCCCTCGTTCTCACCCGTAATGACCAGTGACCCGAACACTATAGATACCAGCCACCAAAATGCCTCCTCCAATTACAGGTCATTGTCCTCTACAGTTAAGGTTTTTACACTTATTGTGGAGTAAACCCCTTTAATTTAAACGTTTGTTCAAGTGTGAGAACGGGCGAGATTTTTGGAAACAACCAGAATTAATGTTCATAATTATTTTAACGAAGCATTCTACTGTTCTTCTTTAACATAAATTTTTGTGCCTCATTTTTCTCTATGTCCACTTACAGTTGTTTTTTTTATTATCTTTAAAATGATAGCCTAAGCATTAATTTTTACACTGAATTGGTATCACTAGATGGATGCGAGTACTTAATTAGCCGAGTTGGTAACACTGGGGTGTTGACTTTGGTGGAGCCTCAGCCAATGGCCGGTCATATGTGCTGTGTTGGTGTGAGTAGTTGTGTTGCTGCTCCTCCTCCCACCTTCAGTGTCACAACGTGAGCTGTAGTGTGTTGACGTATTTAAATGAATATTCTTCAGGGAAGACTATAGTTAAACTGTGAAAATAATTTGGGGACTGTATAACCAACTGCTTTAATAACTTTGTGTAGATATAGTAGTTGCCAAATGCAGTAGTTCTCTTGGAGTGAGCAGAGTGTATTCACATTCTATTTGTGAAAAGACACTGTGATTGGTGTAATTGTGCAGTGTAAGTAGATAAATATTAAAATGGTTGTAATTATTTGCCGACGCTGTATGGAGGAAATATAATGTTGGAGGGAATGTACGAGGCGAACAGCTCCTACTGCTCCTCGCGGTCTATGCACGCTGTAAATACTGCCTTCCTTGCCAAGTGATCTTTCTTTATTGAGCAACTCGTTGGTGTTTGGTGTCTTGCAGGAATGGCATAACAGTACAGTGGATGCCACATTTAATCTGGTGAATGTAATTTTGGTCCATCTCTATTATGGGTTAAGTTGGCTTCTGTGCAGACTTTCAATAATGCAGCGTTGAAACGACAAAGTAATTGCTGGTAACGCGCCCCGCCAAAGGCAGGGAGTTTGTACTATTTAAATATACATTGATGTCTGGATTTATCGCTGACCATTAGGCCAGTTCTTGACAATGCGACTTGTGTGTATTTAAAATATATACCAGCTCGTTCTTAGTCGGTCGGCTTGTCATTGTAGGTGGACTTAGTGTTGTGAAGGTAATATAACGACTGTGTAGTTGTAAGTAGGCGGAGTTTTTCCGTCAGGTTTTGGCACGCTTAGTAAAGTTACATATACACCTAATGACAAGTGTGGTATTTGTATATCTATTGGATCTAAATTAAGTTTTTCGGATTCCAGTATTAACTTGCACGGCATTATTTACAGATTATACTGTGCTTCTGATTCTTGCAGAGGCAGGTGTTGCATAGTTCAGTGTGTGGTGTGGTAGGTCTGGTGACTGTTAGATTTCTATCTGCCCAAACATCCCCACCCAATGAGCGATGACTGGTGGCGTTAGTTACGCTCCATTTCCTCTTTTAAGAACATTAATTTTTCCGTTTGAAATAACTACTTTAATTGTAGTTTTAGAGTATAGTTGTATTGTCGATTTATATAATTTGAATAGAAGTGCAGGAACTGGTTGAGCTTCGACATCTCCCCCACCCTCCCCGATCCACATAGTCTACCCATCTTTCATAACATTCTTCACCTAATACCCTTACCAACTAATATTGTTCATATCCCCACCCGCCATCCCTGGCGTCACATAACAGGCCATCGGCCGACACAGCCCTGACATGGGGCCATGTCACGCATCCACAAATAATCATCCTCGCCATCAAATTGTAAACATGTTTATTAAAGTACTGACACTTTACCTATCACTGTAATGCCTGACATAGACCAGGTATTTTCATGACTTGACTGCCATAACGACCCGTGTAGTTGTACCTAGGAAGATGAATACGAAGCTGGCTAGTGGTCACGAGGTGGAGGACATGAGCGAGGAGTGGCTGGCCAGGATGGAGCAGGAACAGACGCTCTACAACAAAGGTATGGTCCGCCTCAGGCCCGGAGGCTGGCTCTACCCGACGCTCTTCACCAAATATGCTGACGCCATCTACAACTACAAGGTGTAATGTCTTTATTGTTACTTTGATGACACTTGAATATGGGTAATGTACTTGGTCGGGAGGGTGGTGGGTGAACGGTGCCCAGATCACTCTCCCCTGATATATATGTGGGTGTCAAATGTATACACTTGTATGTTCTCTATAATGTATACTACAATAATGTTGTTCTCTTCAGTTCACTGAAGGTGACGTACGTGATGGGAATGCCCAGGTCTGGGACGACCTGGATGTTGGAGTTGGTGTGGACGATGCTTCACAACCCCGACCTGAACCAGAGGGGCAACCTGCCCATCTTCATCAGAGCACCGCATATAGAGTATGACACATTCTTGGTTTATCAGTGTGATTGTCTTGGTAACGCCCGGGACTAGGGCTATAATTACTGTATAGTCTGATTGCTCCTAATAAATCGGTAGGTGTGGTTAAAAGATATAATTAGTGTTTAGCTGCTTAGTTCTAAAAGAGTCCCGGTTTAGATCGCATTTATGGAAGACTTTTTCGGAATGGTAGTTCAGCAAGCTGCAGTAAATTCGCTAATTTGCAGACGTACCTTAGATTAGTTCCCTTTAATTTTGAAGACCATGTAATATTAGCGAAGATCTTACAAAAGTTCTTTAAAATAGTGTTCATAAATATTCTTAACCATTTTATCTTGGCAGAAAATAAAAATTTTGCCAAGCCTTTTGGCACTTTTTTCTCTCTCTCTCTCTCTCTCTCTCTCTCTCTCTCTCTCTCTCTCTCTCTCTCTCTCTCTCTCTCTCTCTCTCTCTCTCTCTCTCTCTCTCTCTCTCTCTCTCTCTCTCTCTCTCTCTCTCTCTCTCTCTCTCTCTCTCTCTCTCTCTCTCTCTCTCTCTCTCTCTCTCTCTCTCTCTCTCTCTCTCTCTCTCTCTCTCTCTCTCTCTCTCTCTCTCTCTCTCTCTCTCTCTCTCTCTCTCTCTCTCTCTCTCTCTCTCTCTCTCTCTCTCTCTCTCTCTCTCTCTCTCTCTCTCTCTCTCTCTCTCTCTCTCTCTCTCTCTCTCTCTCTCTCTCTCTCTCTCTCTCTCTCTCTCTCTCTCTCTCTCTCTCTCTCTCTCTCTCTCTCTCTCTCTCTCTCTCTCTCTCTCTCTCTCTCTCTCTCTCTCTCTCTCTCTCTCTCTCTCTCTCTCTCTCTCTCTCTCTCTCTCTCTCTCTCTCTCTCTCTCTCTCTCTCTCTCTCTCTCTCTCTCTCTCTCTCTCTCTCTCTCTCTCTCTCTCTCTCTCTCTCTCTCTCTCTCTCTCTCTCTCTCTCTCTCTCTCTCTCTCTCTCTCTCTCTCTCTCTCTCTCTCTCTCTCTCTCTCTCTCTCTCTCTCTCTCTCTCTCTCTCTCTCTCTCTCTCTCTCTCTCTCTCTCTCTCTCTCTCTCTCTCTCTCTCTCTCTCTCTCTCTCTCTCTCTCTCTCTCTCTCTGACATTTCATAAAACGGTTACTCCTGCTTAACACGGCACCGGATTTGGATAAAATGGTGTGACAATTTTGGCTGCTTGAGATAAGATCTGTTAATCAGACTGTGTGAAGTATTATTCCTTTTACCATTTCCTGTGTTTGTACTTTACGTTGGTAGAATACAAAAGATGGGTTGTTCAGTGGTTGGTTGTTCAGATTAGTGCTAGCAAACAATGTTTTTTTTTTTTTTTTGGGGGGGGGGGGGGCGACGGGATTATCAAGGGGAAAGCACAACTCCATTACGACTATATAGCACTTGGGAAGGTCATCTTGAGATGATTTCGGGGCTTTAGTGTCCCCGCGGCCCGGTCCTCGACCAGGCCTCCAACCCCAGGAAGCAGCCAGTGATAGCCGACTAACACCCAGGTACCTATTTTACTGCTAGGTAACAGGGGCATAGGGTGAAAGAAACTCTGCCCATTGTTTCTCGCCGGAGCCTGGGATCGCACCCAGGACCACAGGATCACAAGTCCAGCGTGCTGTCCGCTCGGCCGACCGGCTCCCTAGACAGGTCAAGATACATTTTTGTGAGAGTTTGTACTTGTCTGTAATAAAGCCTCGCCCCAGCTTGATTTATTAGTTGCAAAAAGAGGGATGGGAATTGTAAATTCGTCATTAAAAGATTGTTTGAGGCGGTGCTGGGCGAGGGGAGATGCCACCTTTTATAAATGTTCCGTGGACACGAGGGGGAAGGGGGGGGGCTGGCAGACTAAATACTAGTGGTTGCAGGAAATAAATGTCATAAATTTCTTGCTATATTAATAATGGTTGGGATGCTTACCCTGGCTTTACGGTTAAATGCATTTATGAAGTCACTAAAACCTTTCATGAAGGCTTTAATGACTTCAATTTTTGGTATATTTACCAAATTGGTATTTGGACCAATCTTCATGATTGGCCCAAATACTTTGGCTCAATACTGTAGTTACATAAAATCAGGTCATGCATGTAAAGCAATCGCTTTGGATGTCTTGGGTAAATATTTATAACACTTGGTCTTGTGTGTGTAAGCAAAATTATCATGTCTGACTCTGGTGATTGGTTCTCTTTGTCAGTGTTGGATAATTCAGTTTAGCATTGATGTCAAACTGTCCTACATTAATTGTTCACTCGCACACTACATTGTTGTTTTCAGGAAATGGGACCTCTGACAATTAAACCCGTCCCCCTGTATTGGGACGAAGGATGACAATAGTACGTGCAGATGTACAACCTAATTAGAAAAGTAGGGATCAATACTATTGAATTTCGATAAATTAACTTTTCCACTGTAGTTGCAAAGACAAATTAACCTAACCTTTCCTAGGTCTATTACGTGCAATCGGAGGTTTAATAAAGTAAATGTTATACTAGGCATTGGAATACGTTTTTAAATGTTTCCGGACAATAGTACAAAGTTCTACCTAATTGCTTAGAACGTCAATCTTGGTACTATGGTGCACATGGTTTTTGTAACTCTTTAACCAGAGATTAGGTTGGACACAATAAGTAGTTAGGGACTGATATCCTGTGACAGAATACAGGCCCTGGGTATAAGAACAAAGGCAACTGCAGAAGGCCTGTTGGCCCATACGAGGCAGCTCCTATTTATAACCACCCAATCCCACTCATATACTTGTCCAACCCGCGCTTGAAACAATCGAGGGACCCCACCTCCACAATGTTACGTGGCAATTGGTTCCAAAAATCAACAACCCTGTTACTGAACCAGTATTTACCCCAAGTCCTTCCTAAATCTAAACTTATCCAATTTATACCCATTGTTTCGTGTTCTGTCTTGTGTTGATACTTTTAATACCCTATTAATATCCCCTTTATGTCCATTCACCCACTTGTAAACCTCTATCATGTCACCCCTAACTCTTCGCCTTTCCAGTGAATGCAACTTAAGCTTTGTTAATCTTTCTTCATATGAAAGATTTCTAATTTGGGGAATTAACTTAGTCATCCTATGCTGGACACGTTCAAGTGAATTTATATCCATTCTATAATATGGCGACCAAAACTGAACTGCATAATCTAAATGGGGCCTAACCAGAGCAAGATAAAGCTAGAGAACCACACCAGGTGTCTTGTTACTAACGCTGCGATTAATAAATCAAAGTGTCCGATTTGCCTTATTATGATCATTTATGCATTGATCCTTTTGTTTTAAATTCTTGCTAATCATAACTCCCAGATCCCTTTCGCAATTCGACTTCGCAATCACAACACTATCTAGCTCGTATCTTGTAACCCTATCATCATTACCTAACCTCAGAACTTTACATTTATCAGCATTAAACTGCATCTGCCAATCCTTCGACCATTTCAAAAACCTATCTAGATCAACTTGAAGTGATAGTGAGTCCTCCTCCGAATTTATTTCCCTACCGATTTTCGTATCATCGGCAAATTTGCAAATGTTGCTACTCAAACCTGAATCTAAATCATTTATATATATTATAAACAGAAGAAGTCCCAGGACAGAGCCCTGAGGCACCCCACTTACAACATTTTCCCACTCTGACTTGACTCCATTTATACTAACTCTGTTTCCTTTGGTATAGCCATGCCCTAATCCAGCTTAATATAGCACCCCCAATACCATGAGACTCTATCTTTTTAATCAGTCTTTCATGTGGCACTGTATCAAAAGCTTTGCTAAAGTCAAGGTACACAACATCGCAATCCTTACCACTATCAACTGCCTCAACAATGCTAGAATAAAAAGATAACAAATTTGTTAAACATGAACGGCCATTTATAAAACCATGTTGCGACTCAATTATTAATTTATGTTTTTAAAGATGAAGACGAATTTTATTTGCTATTATAGATTCGAGTAACTTTCCCACAATAGACGTTAGGCTAATTGGTCGATAGTTAGATGCAAGTGATCTATCTCCTTTCTTAAAAACTGGTATCATATTAGCAACTTTCCAAAACTCTGGCACTCTGCCTGACTCTATTGATTTATTAAATATGGTTGACAGTGGGTCACAAAGCTCCTCTTTGCATTCTTTAAGCACCCTGGCAAACACTTCATCCGGCCCTGGGGATTTGTTTGGTTTGAGTTTTACTATTTGTTTAAGAACATCCTCCCTGGTAACTGCTAAACTCGTCAACCTGTAATCGACCCCACCCACATAGACTTGTTCGGCTGAAGGCATATTGTTAAGTTCCTCTTTAGTAAATACAGATACAAAATATTTATTAAAAATACTACTCATCTCATCACTATCTGTTATTTGACCTGTCTCAGTTTTTAATGGACCTATCCTTTCCCTAGTCTTAGAACGATATAACTGAAAAACCCTTTAGGATTTGTCTTTGCTTGCCCTGCTATGCGAACTTCATAGTTTCTTTTTGCTTTCCTTATCTCTTTTTTTAACATTTCTAACCAGTTGTACGAATTCCTGTTCTAAAGTGACCTCCCCATTTTTAATCCTTTTGTACCAAGCTCTCTTTTTACCTATAAGGTTCTTCAAATTCTTTGTTATCGACTTTGGGTCATTGGTATTCGATCTATTCAATTTGTATGGTATACTACGTTCCTGTGCTTTGTTTAGAATATTCTTAAATAAGTTATATATTGAATCCACATCGAAATCCCCATTTACGTCACCTATCGCTGGGTTCATGTCTCGCTCCAAGACCGGCCCCCACCCCATACCCAAGACTTTCCAATCAATTTGACCCAAAAAATTTCTAAGGCTATTAAAATCAGCTTTTCGAAAATCTGGCATGTTAACGGAATTTTCTCCTAACAGAATTTTCTGCTATATCGTCATATATAGGTCATATAAAATGACCTATAGGTATAGGTCATATAAAATATGACCTATAGGTATAGGTCATATAAAATTTGTAACGTGAAGCATAATATTGTTTTAAGATGGTGATAGTTTTGTGACGATAAGTGTTTGCTTTAAATTTCTTTATTACCTCATGATTACCACATGTTTGTGCACGTGATGTTAATGTGTGCTTGAATATGTGAAGTCTTGTGTTAACTGTCGGGTGCAACATGTGAGATTAGCAAAGAACCATTCATATATCGGTTGCAATATATGAAGGATCCTGTATTTGTGCTTCTGGATGGGTTTATATAAAGAAATGTATTGCTAGAACTTATTGCATAATTGGTGATTTAAGAATAAACTCAAATGTATTTATTCTAAAGCGATTAAATTTAAGTATTTCAGCTCTGGGTAGATGTAGTAATAACAACAACAACAAAACATTTCCAGTTTTGACATGATGCTTGACAGCAAGACCATCAGAAGCACTGAGAATCCTCAGCAGTTCACAGAAATGTTTCGTCAAATGTGTCCAGGCAAGAAGGTTGAAGACGGAGTGTTTCTACAGATTAGCGAGGCTCTACCTGCTCCGAGAGTGATGAAGACCCACCTGCCCAGCACCCTCCTTCCGCCTAGCCTTCTTCAAACCACAAAGGTCCGAGTTGGTTACTGTTCTCTAATGGTTTTATGGGAATAAAATGGTTGGATTTGCAATCGCTGCTTCATGAAGCAAGAGTCGTACGGTTTGTAATCAAACGATTAGAGTATTAGTTAAAATACAGCTACTGAAGATAAATATTGGTAAAATGTTCTCTAATCCTGCCGTTTCTATTCCTTCATTTGAATTTTTTTTAAGTCTCAATCTAAATATTGACAAGACTGTTTTCTTTAATAATTGGATCAAATTTTAAACGTGGGAGCCATGTGTAGTGGACATGTATAGACCCTTTCCTCTCCCTCCTTGAGCTGCCGCCACTTGGGGTTTACCTATTGACTAGTTTGGTTTTTCCAATAACCCTGCTCGGCCGAGAGCCAGTGGGTTTTATTGCTCGATAAAACGGTGGGTACAAGACGTGCAGGCTTGCACACACCCAGCTTGTCTCGCTCACTGCCGTAACCTGTACACTTTAGGATACTTTCCCCTTTTGTTCTCGGATTGGAAGGAGGTTGGAAAGTGAGACTTTTATAATGGGCAGTGTTTTCTGGCTATCTAGTCACTCTACTTTTCACTGGGCGGTTCGTGCTCATCAGTGTCGATCGGATAAGTAACAGTATTTTGTTATTGTCAAGAGTCGGCTACTTAAAGGAAAAGTTCAAAGTAGAATGGGCTATGGAGACCCTAAGTATAAGCTCTTCCAGATCCATTATCTGGATCAGTAACTGATACTAAAGATCTGGGGGATGTATTTGGGTTTTCATTGTGAATTTCAGCCCCGAAGGGCTAGCGGTACCAATTATGGAGCTGGTGGGTTAGTATAGCCCTCCAGGTTTTCAGTTTTCTGTTTGCCTGAGACTTTGGCTGATCAGTGCTGTCGTTGAAGTTTGGTGAGGTGACCTCTTCGAGGTCATCTTGTATCAAGTAGGTGTGATATTTGTGGTGTGGCGAAAGACTCCTCCTAAAATTTCCTAGTCTGAAGAGTCTGTAACATACGTAGTTGGTGTCTTTAATCCCGCAGCCTGAGGTAGGCTCGGGTGTCGTGGATTAGTGGTAGAAGCTATTTCAGGAGCATTGGTGGTGCTGTTAGACTTTGTAAACGGCATGTCTGCTGGCATTACTGCCGAGATAGTGATGGTAGGAGTGTTGGGAACTGGAGAAGGAAATACTGTTTGTGCCACCCGGGCCTTGGGTGGTTCTAGTCTGTTATAGTTTTCGTGGTCGATCTGGTGGTAGTCTGTAGAGTGGAAGTGAAGGCAGTGAGACTTGCGACCAGGGCGGAGGGTATGGTAGCAGTTGTGGCAGCAGGAAGGTCATCAGGTACAACAGGTGTTGGGAGTACATTCGCAATTCTACCGATTGATTGATGAAGATTAAGCAACCAAAAAGGTGGCACGGGCATGAATAGCTCGTTAGTGGTAAAATTTAATCGTCGGGCTGCTATCGCGGGGTTGACAGTATTTGAGGGTGTCCAGCTGCTGGATGCCTTTTTTTACCATAAGAGTGGCAGTGTTGATGGCATCAGTGTGGTTACGGAAAGATTCGAGTACTCTTAAAGCTCCTCTAAGGTCGTTGGTTGCTTCACATTCCAGATGGCGGCGAAAAAGTGACACTTGTGATTGTTTGGCAGACGGTGCACTCTGTCGGGGTTCACCAATCTCCCAGTTGCATCTGTAACCTAGACGTAATCTACATAACCGAACTGCTATTTACCTGTGGATTCCTTTTGGATATTTAATTTTTTTAACTTGTTGTTCTGAAGATAACATATTGCAGAGGGCGAACATTCTGTTACTCTGGTGTAGATAAGCTTTGTTGAGATGAGCTTTTTGGTGATAGTCTTTCATGTACTGTAGGCTGGGTTGGATTATATCAATGGATGACGTGTTGCCAATTTAGCAATTTCATCAGCTTTCTCATTTAATGTCACTTTCCTGGATTTTCGACTTGGACTTACGGGCGGTTTCCCTAACCGGTTGTCGGATCACGAAGTAAATTTACGGACAGTGTTATATTGGGTATTTACAATTATAGACCAATATCAAATCTACCCATTCTATCAAAAATATTTGAAAAAATTATTTACAAACAGCTCTATTCCTACCTCGTAAAATTCGACATACTCAGCCCCTGCCAGTTTGGCTTCCAGTCCCAAAAGAGCACCAACGATGCAATCATTAGTCTCCTTGACGTTATCTACTCAGCCCTTGACAAAAATGAGTTTCCGATTGGACTCTTCATTGACCTAAGAAAAGCCTTTGATACTGTTAATCACAACTACCTCTTACTTAAACTCCAGCATTATGGAATCCGAGGCCTTGCCCTTGACTACATCCGATCCTATCTTAGTGACTGACACCAATATGTAACCATCAATGATACAACTTCTTCCACTCTACCAATTACCGTTGGAGTGCCACAGGGCAGCATCTTAGGACCTCTTCTATTTCTTATATATATAAACGATCTGCCTAATGTCTCTAATATTCTCAAACCTATATTGTTTGCTGACGATACTACCCTTATCTATTCAAACCTCAACCCACATACACTAAATAATGTTGTGAATAATGAATTAAAAAAAGTCCACTTATGGATGTCAACGAACAAACTAACATTAAACATCGAAAAGACTTACTACATCTTATTTGGAAGCAAATCATCAAATGCAATTCAGCTACAGATAGACAACATTAACATCAGTAATAAAAATGATGGCAAGTTTCTTGGCCTATTCCTAGACAAGAGACTCAACTTCAGCACCCACATTCAACACATAACTAAGAAAGTCTCTAAGACAGTTGGTATACTCTCCAAAATCAGATATTATGTTCCTAACTCTGCTCTCCTCTCACTATATTATGCACTAATCTACCCCTATCTTAATTATGGTATCTGTGCATGGGGGTCTACCACTGCAAACCACCTTAAGCCCATCATCACACAGCAAAAATCTGCTATCAGAATAATAACTAACTCTGCTTTCAGACAACACTCGGCTCCCTTGTTTAAATCCCTAAACTTGCTAAATATTAACTCCCTCCACACATTCTCTTGTGTCAACTACATTTACAAAACCCTGTTCTTAAATGCAAACCATGCTCTGAAACTCTCCCTGGACAGATGTAATAGGACCCATTATCACCACACCAGAAATAAATATCTCTTTGATATTCCCAGGGTCAAACTTAATCTGTGTAAACACTCTATGCAAATTAAGGGACCTAGTCTATGGAACTCACTCCCTAGTGAATTGAAAAACTGTAAAACTTTTGCCTTATTTAAAAGCGAAACCAAAAAGTACCTAACTTCATCTTCTTAGTTTCCTACACTGAGCTTTAAATATGCTCTGTACCTAGTGTTACCCAATCTCCTAATTTTTATGTAATATCAAACAACCTTATCATTGTGTTCATTGCTGTCTTCTTTTATGTGCTAGCCATATGCTGTATTGTGACTACCAATTTGTTGTCAACTACCATTCAAGCTGTCATTGCAATCAATCTTAGCTACCTATGTGCTTTAATATACTGTACCTACAATTTTCTCTCATCTTTTTTTTCATTTCATGTAATCTGTTATCATTTTTTGTCTATAAATTTTGCAAGTATTTACCTCCTTAAAATTTTCTTAGATTAAGGACCTGCCCGAAACGCTGCACGTGCTAGTGGCTTTACAAGACTGTAATTACCATATTTGTATCGTCACATTCCTTATGTACATTCTTGTATATGCATAAATAAATAAATAAATAAATAAATACTACTCGATCGACTTGGGGTTTGTATGAATATGTTTGCCATTAAATTTTTGTTTTCTCTAATAGGCACTGTGCCTATTTGAGAAAACGGCAATGTATTGTAACTTAGAGGAGAGACTATTGAATTGGTGTCACAACGAGGGTAATCGTGCACTCCACACACTCTTGTGTTGGCCGCGATCATGATTCTACATTTATATGCATATGTCTGTGTAGAGAATTTTATTCCGAACACTATACAAACAAAAAAAAAACGGAGTGAATCAAGTATAAACTTGAAAAAACATGAGCAAAGTAAAAACATTTACGCTCACGGGTACAAACACGCGTAAGATTCGCGTAAGATTTTATTCGCCACAAATTTATTTGACGCTCTGTTGGCCAATTCTACCCATGTTCTTATAGAACTTTCTATTGCGAACACATTGCTATAAAAATGAAATACGTAGCTTGAGAAATAATGTCATGACAGTGAAATAAGTATAAACTTTCAAAGCGCTGCATCACAACAGTGTCGTCGCTGCTGAAATCACGGCTAACGCTTCGCCCAGTTCCCACACTCGTGCGGAACATAATTAGACATTGATAGGCATATGTCTGGGTAGGGAATTTTATTGCGAGTTCAGTGATATCAAAATAATCGCTGTAGGATGACTGTGAGGCTGGCAACAAACGAAAGAGTATGAACATTTACTTCCTGTTGGGGGTCACGGCGAGTCATCTTCGTGTTTATTTACTTCGTGGTGGGATAGCAAATGCTTGGGTGACATTTTATGCATATGATCTTGTAGAGAATTTTATTGCCAACGCATTGATATCAAAATGAAAAACGTAGCTCGAGAATTGATGTTAGGAGCGTGAAAAGATGATAAACTTTTTTGTGTTCACGCTTGAGCGCCCAGAACGCCGCGCGCACAACCCACTTTTTTTCGGGGAGTGCCGCGCACTAAAGTGTTAAGGGGATTCCCACATGGGACGGGATCCAGTTTAGGGTGATGTTGAGTCTTTTGCCTTTAGTGACTGCTCAGATACAAAATGTTGGTAATTATTTCCACGTAGTCTTTCCACTGCTTTTTTCCTAATATTTGAAGTGCAGCTTTTGAGTCTGCACGAAACTCGAAATGCCATTACACAATCGCATGTGCGAATGCCTGTTTGTCAAACGGCTCGGATTGGGTTGATGCTGGTCCTTATGATTTCCAATATGCCTGTTTACTGTCCGTGCAAAGAGCAGCGCCAGCACTCATATTGTGTAAACCGATCCGTCTGTGAAGTTGTGGGTGGCTCCTGCTACTGGAATGCTGCACATTTGCTTCTCTATGATGCGCTTTAGGATTGTAGGTTTCCTTTTTAATCGGAAGACCTTTTACTACTATTTTGAAGGTAGGCTCCTCCCATGGCGGGGAACAAGTGTAACTTGGGTGTGATTGATCACGCTATCAAAAATCGTGCTTTTTAATTGTTTAGGAAATTTCCCATTCTGGCAGGCTAAGAGTTTCCGTTTTGGCAAAGTCCAACCACAAAGGCCTGCCGTACTGGGACTGGATCAGGGGAAAATAATTATCTTGCTGATAAACGTAGCTGTTCTTTGATATTCGTTCTTGAAGAGAGGGCAAACCCGTTTCCAGTGTAGTTTAAAGTTTAGTCCACATACGGGCTCCCAGGGCAGTTCTCGTAGCATTGTTTGGAGCAATTTCAAGCTTTTTCAATTATTGGTGTGATACTTGAGTGAAGGTACGGCATAGTGGATTACTGGTCTGACTGCCTGTACATCGTATGTGCGAAGGACTTGCAGATTGGCTCCTCCAGAGAGGAAGGTTAGTGACCTGAAGATTGCTGTCTGAGCCGCTGTTCTCTAAAGTGACCTCGGCATTAAAATTCTTATGTCCATGATTATTCCTATATACTAAGTGATCACCCATTCAATTGCTTGACCCTGTACTATGAGCTACACGTTGGGCTTCGCTTTTATTATGGACATGGCTTTTGTCTTTGTGGGGTTGAGTTTGATACCAATCTGCTTTGCCTCTTCAGTGATGCAGTCTAAGCATTTGGGTGCAAGGCACGCCTCATCCCCTCCTTTTCTGATGATGACAGCAGTCTGCATAGTTTGGCAGCCTGCGGTGTTGTGGGAGTTTTAACCTCTGTTCTTTCCATTAAACAATTGAAGAGGAAGGGGGGGGGGGGGCTAAAAATGCCGCCTTGCGGTGTATCATTTTCATGTCTTTTTTTTTTTTTTTTTTTTTTTTTTTTTTTTTTTTGAGAAACTGTGCCATGAAGTGTCTCTTGCTTCTGAGACAGCTTTTAGTCCAGGAGAGCAGGTTAACTTTGACCTCTTTATAAACAAGGCAGCAGAGAATAGCCAATTCAAAGGCTTTCTCGTGGTCCAGGAATATCGGCCCTCCTGGTCTGTCGTTAAAGTGAGCTAACAGTTGTAATACAATCCACTGAGCCAACCTCTCGTCTATAGTCATACATACCATGGTGCAGTTTAGGTATTTTCCACTAAAGTCTGTAGAGTGTTGGCTGTCTTTGCTGCTCAGCTTTGGAGAAATGGGCCTGGGTTTTGCTGAATCTTTGGGTTTTGGGATCGGTACCGTTTGTTCTATTAAAAGCTATAGATTTAGTTTTAGAAGTCCAGGCTCGATTAATTAACGTAAAGTGTGCAGCGTCTGCCTCTGGGCAGAGGTTCCTAATCATTTTATAGGATATTTTGTAGTATCTCGGGGATGTAATCTTGGAGTTTTTATTGGTTCAATTGTGCTCGTCTAGTGTGTAATGGTTATTAGTGTCAAACTTCTGAAAATGCTGTAAAGATTCTGTGCCACCTTTCTTCCGGTCTGCACTGCCAGTACATCTGCAAGTTGAGTACTGGCTGCTTTCTGCCTCCTGGTTGCCAGTACTTCCGCTTCTGATGCGGATCCTTAAGGTGTGGGGCTTTTAGGTGTTTTATTTCCTTTGGCCCAGTGGATTTGCTGCCACCTCTAAGGTGGTCATTCAGATGTGAACACCATTCTAGCCACTTTCGTGTTTATTAGCCTGGTCTCTTGCTGCACATGTTCCTTGACCTCACAAAGTCCTGTTGTGGTCACTTGGCTGTTTTTTTTTATATAGCTCCATTGTGCTGTTGAGTCAGAGTTCTAACACGTTTGCAATAGTACCGGTAATCTTTGGTGTCTGAATAGTTTTTTCAGTGGGATAGCGTTTGTGTGCACTTTGAATTGCATCAGCAAAATCTTGTTCTGCCCGACTTAATGTCTTTGGGAACATATTATTTTCTATGCCACTCTGAAATGGTTTTGAAATCGGTCCCATTTTGCTAAAACAAAGTTAAAGGCTTCAGATGGAGGTGGGGTCGGTAGATTTAACTTACGATCAATCTGGACCCCATAGTGGTCGCTTGTGAGTGGGCTCAACTGACCATGTTGCTGCATTTCTCAGGGAGGCTGAAACGAAGGTTGGGTCTAATCTACCTCCTTGGATGTGGGTGGGTTCATTCTTGGAACCCACCCACATCCAAGGGTGGAATATAGTAGTGTCTAAATAAGAGATCTTTTTCAGCACGTGTAGCCGTGTAAACATTTAAGATTTTTTAAAGTTTATCTTGGCTCGATATATACTCCAAATTACCTCCGTTCCTGCTCCACAATCGGGTGGGGTGGTTATGGGTTTGGATATTAGGTCACATTTCGCAACAATTGCACATCCCCTGGATTACCCGTTGACCCATGGAAGGAAAAAGCCAGAGAATTTCAGTTCTAGTCCGGCTCGAAGTCAGCTCTGCTGTAGTATCGGGATGTTTTTGCCTTTGGTTGCTGTTTTTCATTACAATTTTGTGTGCAGCCCTTCTACATTCCATTGCATAATCTTTAGTCCTCTAGGTTGTTGGGACTTGCTGATATTACCGTGGTATCCATGAAGTCTGATGAACACGCCATGGAAGTTGAAACAGGAGTTGAGGGTCTAGGTTTACTTGAAATTGACTCGTAAAGTTCGCTTTCCGACGTACTGGACTCGCGCTTTTTTTTTTTTCTTGCGTTCTTGAAGGTGACGATATTGTTTTTTTCAAATTTCTTGAGCTTGTGCTCAATTGTCTTTTGGGTCTGTGGTTTGCTTGATACCGTGTATCAGCAGCAAACTTTAGACCAATTCCGCGACAAAGGTTTAAAGTATTGGCCAGAGGGTGTCCAGTTATGTGGGAGCTCTATTTACTGCTGTGCAGGTTTGGGCCCTGT